>NW_028185672.1:1208478-1401965 GCF_003343005.1 Rhea americana | reverse complement strand
CGGAGGGAGGCGGGCAGGGGAGGGGGCGACTGTGCAGCGGGAAAGCCGGGGGGACTGGGGGTTGCCCCCCTGCCGGCGGCGGCGGCCGGAGGCGAGGGGCTGCGCGGGGGAACGGCCAAGCGTCCCTCGGTGCTGGCCCGCGCGTAWGCGGCCGCGCAGCACCTCAAGGTCTACAGCACGCACATACTCGGCCGGAAAGAAACCTTCACCCACAGCGGGGTGGGGGGAAAGAGAACACCCCAGACCCCCGCGGAAAGCGATCGTAAGAGGGGAGCAAACAAAAAGGGGGGAAAAAAGCAAACAAGCAAGCAAAGGATACAAAAATAAAAAATAATAATAAAAAGAAGGAGCGGGAGGCAGGGGGGGGAGGAAGACTGCAAAGAGAGAGAGAAGGTTGCGAAGGAGAGCTGGAAAAGTGTCCAGCAGCACCAGCAGACGCAGCAGCCCCCTTACCGATATGAATGATTGAATCTGCAATCGCCGCTTTCCAGGTTCGAGTCCAGCAGACGGACACAACCAGGATGAGGGAGAAAACTTCCATCTCCTCCGGAGGTCCAAGCTTTGTAACAACAGATCTCTTCGCAAAACGATGCCAAAGAGAAGGGTAACGCGGCGCAGGAAGCCCAAGAGTTTGAGGCGCCGGAGGAGCGTGTAAATCCCGATGGCCGGCGCCCAGCTGCGGCTGGGAGAGGGGGCGAGCCGGGGGCCCCGGGCGCCTCTCCCCGCGGCGCGGCGAGCCCCCGCCTCACTTCGGGGGGCTCCTGGGCAGCACCGGAGTTGCCGGGAGCGCGGGCAGCAAATCCATCCAGCCCAGGCGCCGCGGCGGGCAGCAGACGCCTCTGCTGGTCAGACAATCCCCATCCTTCCGCCGGGTCCAGCGATCCGCTCGGTCCCGGCTGCTGCACAGCAACTTCCACACGCGCACACACACGCACACACGCGCGCACACACGCACACGCGAGCCACGCAGAGCCGCTCAGCCGGGGGAGCCCGCAGCAAACGGCTCGCCTTCAGCAAGGGGCAGCGGGCGAGGCGGCGATCCCGGCTCCAGCARCCAGATTCCTGCAGGAAAAGCCCCCCCGGAGGCCAAAAAAACAAAGTGAACTTCAAGGTAATGCAGATAGTAATGCAGAGATTTCCCCCCACCCTCTGCTTGAAAATCGCTTCCCACAACTGGAGGAAAAAATAAAATCAATCTGCAAATCAAGCCCAGCGTGCTGTCTCTGTCGCGCAAGGTAGTGGTTGGACAGGGCAGGAGCGAGAGGAGGAGAGCCCGGAGAAGGCAGAGGAAAGCAGATGATGGTCTGCAGGTTGCTTTTGGAGCTTGCTTTGCTGGTGGGATGCAGAGCGAGCTGGCAGCTCCGGCACCAGCCAGCACGTTGCCTAGAAATGGATCACCTAGGAGAAGGAGAGAGAGCGAGAGATAAGTGCTATCAGCCAGAGAGGGAGAAACAGAGAGCGAGCGAGAGCGCTTCTCTAATAACCACCTCCTCCCCCTATCTGCAATACAAGGGAGAAACAAAATAGAGCTTGAAATCTTCAGCTGGGACTGGGAAGAGACACAGGCAGGAGTGCATGCAACCTAAAAATACATTGGGGGAGGGAAGGGCGGGGGGGAAAGAAGGGATCTTTTTGAAGTGTTAGGCTCAGCTTTTTTAAAAAAAAAAAAAAGGAAAGAAAAGAAAAAAAAGAAAGAAATCCCACCCCATTTATTTAACCTTGTAACTCCACCGCAGGTATCAAGTTCAAAGCTGGATGGGCACTTTTGCTTTTCAGTCTTTGACAACTGAGTCAGGGACATTGCTTGAAGGGGAAGGAAAGGAAAAAAAAAAAAAGAAAAGGAAAAATCAGGGACACCTATTCTCAAAGGGAAAAAGAAGACCTAAAAATCTATTAATATGATTTTAATTATCTGTGTTCTTGATGGAATTCTCACAATTATTTAAAGCAGTGAATTGGCTTCTCTCTCTCTCTCTCTCTGGGAAGTAGAGAAATTTCTATTGGAAAACAACATTCAGACCTTTTTCTGTGCAGGGTACTACAAATTCATTAACCAATCAATCCTCAGACTTCACGTGCTATAGTCAAATACATTATCTCCATTACACAGATGGAAAATTGCATAGAGAGGCTAAGAACGCTCCTGTAAGTTGCTTCAACCCCCCACTTTGTATCCTATTACACTCCCTTCTGACTTTGGTATTTCTGGTTGTATTAGAGACAAGATGCAGAAGTCAAAGAAATACAAACTTTAGGTTAAGTCCTGAACTCACATTAGTCTTTGATAGGACCTGATAGTCCTGGTGAAAGTCTGAATATAGGTACATCAACCCTCTCTGAACATCCCTTCCTCTAGACATCTCTTTCAGTTATAGGACTTCTTCAATTCAAATGTAATGAACTTAGTCTGAAGTCCTGTAAAATTGAACTTGGTCTCCTTTCAGCCATGGGACTACTTAGCCAGCACACTTGTATGTTTCTAAAATTCAAGGATTTAGCTCAGGAGGGAGAAAAGATATTTAAGGAAAAAAAACTGTATCAGTGTAAATCTACAACGGAGCAAATTAATAAGATCTGTAAAAATTCCAAACAAACAAAAAAGAACCCAGCAGCAGCAATTTCTAGGTCCTTTGCCGAGGTCTACATTGACAGGTGAGTCCTTCCTAAAAATAGTAACATTTAGAAGGCTTAGAGCCAGACCCAAAGCACAAGAAGAGGTCGTCTTTCCTCTGGCTGGAATGGGCTTTGGCTCTTTTCTAAAAGTCTAAACAAGTACTGTAAATAAAATTGACCTTCAGAGACAAAGGAAAGGGGTATAGAAAGAGGAGATACAATGAGCAGTGAGAAGCAAAAATCTTGCAAATTATGTCACTCACATGTTGCATTCTTCCACGTCCTCTATGCAACTGTATCAGATCTGTTATCCATAATAGCAAACAATATAAAAGGCTTTTTTTCTATAAATGACAGTTTATGCACAGTATCAGCAAGTGTAATGGGCATTAATTTTACARGTAATACATTCTGATTCATCTGAGAAACTTTTGGAGCTGCTTTAGTCATTATTACTTCTTCACAAAAGAACAGAGTTCAGAAGAAATGTTAATTTGCTTCTTTGGGGGGCATGTCAGAGCAGTACTCTTTAATAATGTACAATGCACAGTAGGCAGAGTAGGAAATGTAATGAAAACCTTTCGACAATTATAACTTTTTAATCCTCAGTTTAGATAATACTGAAAATTTTGCAGCCTTATCTAGAAGGTGGCTATCCTTACTCACTATTTAAGACATCCAGTAAATGTACCCTGACTTAGCCATGCTAAATGGAAATTTTCACTTAAGTCTGTGGACATATTTAACAGGACAGGAGGCACAGCTGAGTGTCTGTAGCTCTCAAAAATCATCTAACACTTAGAGGAAAAAAAAAAAAAAAAAGCTTTTGAGTGTGGCTGTGATTGATAATTCCAGTAATAAAGATTGCTACCTGAAAATTTTAGAGGAAAGAGTCTGAAGTAAAGTTAAAAAGTAAATTAAAAAAACCCATCCCTTCAAATAATGAACACATTATTAACTTAATATGCATCCTCCACAGAGATAAAAATCAAATGATGCAAATGCATTTCCTCTTTCATTCTCTTCAATTCTTACTCATTAAAAACAACAACTCGTGTCATCTACATAAATAGACTGGAAAATCTTATGCTACATGGTTACCTAAATGACCAAGGTATCAAAAAAGAATGTTGAAGAAGGATAACAACCTCTTCCAATCAATATATGCTAAGCATTTACACAAAGTTAAAGTTACAATAAATTACAAAACAGCAGTTACCTGATCCTGTGAAAATACTGTTCAAAAAAAAAAAAAAAAAAAAAAAAAAGAGAGAGACTACCACATTTCAAGCGTACCAAAGTATGCCTGATTACACAGTTTTTGCAGGAGTTGGTATGCTAGCAGGATGGCTGCTCTTTTGCAGCAATATTACTGCTCTTCAACTCAGACCACTAGTGTCCCCACTGCACCTACAGTGGAAGCACCACTGTAGGTGAACCAATGTTTTTAGCCACAGGGAGCAGCTTTCTCACCTTGCTCTATGACAGGAAAAACTGCAATGTGGTTAATGGCTGATGTACATAATGTTACCACTGATCAGCTATTGCAGTGTTCCAAATTAACGCAAGCTCTAGAGGATGAAATGCAAGGAGCATTTGAAGCAAATGAAGGATTCTTGTAAAACTAACACAGCAGGAGAAAAAAAAATCTTCCCAGCTAATGCTTATTTTCCTCTCACCCATGCATAACACTGCTCCCCTCACCAAGTCAGCTTAGGACCTGAACTTCTAAGACAGACAGACGCACAAATCTTATGTGCCCGATACTCATCTAAAGCCTTGATTCTCAAAATGCTATGCCACTTGCCCCTTTTCCTATCTGGGTGGCCATATAAACACATCTGACCATGCAGAGTGGTTAAAAATTACAGTTTAATCAACCATCACGTGCCATCTTCGCACATGATTTAATTCTGAGTTGCACGAGTTTCTTCAGTTACTGAGGAAATTCACAAAGCCATAAAACAGTCACTTCAATCCTTCTGCGCTGGGAGATGATCAGAAGGGCAAAGCCTTACGGCCAGACTTCTAAATTACATAGTAAGCGTTTAACTTTTCCGTACACAACCATTAAACACATGTCATTTAGAGACGGATGTTTTCTGCTCAAGTGTATTGTTAAAATGAGAAAAAGTGATTGGATTACATTGGATGACACTTAAGATTAGTACACTGGTCCATTTGCTCTAATACCTTCCTTCTCATGAAGGCTCATAAGTAAAACTTCAGAGGAAGGCAAGCAGCAGCATGCCTCCATCCAGTTGTCCTGTATTCTGTGCATTCAGAGATGGAGAGAGAGAGAGGAGGAAAAGAGAGAGATCAATTCCTTCCTGACCGCACTAAGTCATCACCTCATGTCTTCAAGCTTGATATTCAGTTAACCTTTTCATCTCGACTTGTTAGTTACAAAGCTTGTTAACAGTCATGGAGCTATCCTCAAAATAAATAATTAAATAAAAATCCAATAGCAGCATTAAATTCAGTGATCTTTTGTGGCAATGAATTCCAATAGTACCACTGGCTATGAAAAATAACATTTCTTTTGCTTGGTTCAAATTTACTCTTCTGTCTTTCAAAAAGTTGTTCAATATTATTGCATTATGTGGTAGCATTAAAAGAACTGATCATTTGTTACAGGAGAGAACCAATCACAAATACATACCCAAATTATTATTGATACCTTCTGAACATGGGAGAAAAGCCAGAAAAGCCCACCTACTATTGCTAAGATTAGATYCTATTTCTGGACTTTTAATATCATTTGTTTTCATTTTCACCACAGCTGCTGCTTCTTCAAATCCCTGAGGGTCATTTTTTATATGAATGCTCCTGACAGGGGAAATTAGTAGTAATTTTGTAAGTCTCCATATTTCTTCGATGGCTATACCAAAGGATAGGCTTGCTTCTCTCTTCAGACAATATTTTGTAGTTCCAAACTGTACTTTTCTGTCACCTGATTTAAGTGAGAAGAAGCAGAAAAGTATTTAACAATTCAACTCTTTGTGACTTTTGATTATTATGATATAGATTTCAAAAAGATCTAACTTGAGAACTTAGTGTGCTCAAGCCTGTCCRGATAAATAGTTGATGATTGTGAGACTACGAACCACGGGCCTCCAACTCCTAATTCATGTAGGACAGCTTGATCCATTTGACAGTGCTATTTGAATCTCAATAATGGTTTTCTCCCATTTTAAAAACAGAAGCTGATAAATAGCCCTCACCTTGCATTGCCATATTATTTTTTAAAAATACTTTCTCAACTGCTGATGTAAAGTATCTGACACATGTATCGACAGAGTATGTGCCACAAATATTCTTCTGCTACTGAGCCAGYACCCAGACTTTAAGGGAAATTGTTACCTCTGAGAGGTTACTTTAGTTGACACGTCTACTCAGTCTTTGCTTGGCCTGGCATAGCTTCAAACAAGAAGTCTTCCAGGAGGGTTTTAGTTAAGAGGACATCTGTCCATTAGGAAATAGACTTGCTTCAGTGACCGCCAAATAACCTTTAAATGAAAGCTTTAGTCCACTGCCAACTTTCAGGTTGTTCTCTGTATTATAAAAGAGGTCCAGTTTAATAGGACCATTTGAATTCTAAACAGTGGCCCAGACCTTGACTCCATCTGTCCTGTTGTACTTTGAGTACAACATACACTCTTGGATCACTGCTACTACTTCTGAATAATGGCAATCATCTTTCCTTTGATTAAAGGAGTTGTCTAAGGACTAATTAGTTTAAAGGTGTGAATGTGTACATGTGCACATATGCATACATGAAGGCAGCGATAACTGAGGATGGGAAATGGTACATGCATATCTATATAGATAGATGGAAAGTAATTTTATTTGGTCATTATACAAATAAATATAACATATTAAATGATTACACCATTTCAAAGAACAGTGCATGCAACAGCCTGGGAAAAAAAAATCTTACCACAAGGAAACAAACACCAAATCAGAATCAAAAGTTACTCTGCTGGACAAAAGAAATCCAAAAAATTGTGTGCAGTACATAGCAAGAATTTCAAAGTCCTTGGCTTTTTTTTCAACTACATTGTTACCGAGTTTAGTTGAGAGCTTGTGTCTTATCCTTTATCCTCAGTACATAAAACTTAGAAAGTGGTTATAAAGTAAAGTCAACCCTTAGAGCAACCAGTGTTATCCGAGCTATTTGGAAGGACTGCTGCTAAGGYAGAATTATTTTGCCTCTCTTTAAACTCATGTTATAGATCTCCTGTGTTGCCTGAGCCATCCTTTTATGTGCCACATTCAGAAGCAATTATGCTACTGGATGGAGCAGGCAGTGCCCAA
This sequence comes from Rhea americana, assembly GCF_003343005.1. NCBI lineage: Eukaryota > Metazoa > Chordata > Aves > Rheiformes > Rheidae > Rhea > Rhea americana. The sequence continues at coordinate 1,395,035 of NW_028185672.1, read as the reverse complement.
TAGCAGTAAGACCTCTTGGGCTTGATCAGAACAGAAAAAASTTGAGAAAACAAAACCAAAGGAAGAAAATGGTGTTCAGTTCCTCATTTGGTTGGAAGAGGAGACAATGTCATGCTCCAAGATACCTATATATCAGAGACGTGTCAGATATATCTAAGACATATCAAATACCATATATCAGATGCGCAGATAGACAAATAGACATCACACATCAAACTGAACTTTTGTTCAGGGSCTTGTTGCAAACAAAACTAAGAAAACAAATGCTTAGAGCTAAACAGCATCTTTTCAATATTATCTAAGTTAAAAGCAAACCAGWGAATAAATTTTCTTTTGCTTCATCTGCTCAGTGAGTAGTGAGTATCCATCCAAACTCTATCAAGCCATACCCTTCTCTGTCTGTAAATATCCTGTTAGTCTCCTTCCTTCATCTCTAAAAACTTCTAACTCCTTATCTTATCTACCACTCTACAGAGCCATTTTCTCTTCCAGAATTTTCCTGGTTCCTTCTGAAGATAGCTTACCTCAAGACCATTCAGTTTCACTCTTCTCTCTTGCTGGTGCTTCATGTCTGTGTAATAGTCCTCCTGTWACTCACCACACTGCATTTCAGAACCATGGCTCTTGCTGCTCTCTTCCCTTTATCCCTCTTTTCTTTCCATTCAAGAGTTATGCAAGGAAGGATGAGATGCAAGGCACTTTCCTCCGATACAACCCTGTAGTTATGCCCAACGAAAAGCAAATCTCAAATGGCTGAAAATGCCAGTAGGTGAAACAAGACCAGCAGGGGAGCCGATGCCTAGAGCCACAGCTAGAATGGCTACCAATGGCTATCCATTGCTGGCCGCAGCAGAGGAAGGCAGTCACTGTCATGGTACTCAGTGAGGCCTACACGCTTGGGCGGGTTACAGAGGCAGCATCTTCAGTATCTTCAGCAGATTAAGGCAACAGCCCCTATTAGCCATGTTCAGAACTAAGCGATTGTATTCTGGTTGCTCAAAACAAGGCTTTTCTTCAGTCTCTTTCACCAAAGGTTTATATGGGAATATATGCCTTCACATTGAAAGCAAAGGAACTTTCCTTTTAGCAACTGATGAAGGATGCTTATGTTGCTCAGTTTGTCCACCTCACTCCTAGCTCCTCTCCTGGTTCCTGTCAAGGACTTCTGGCTCTCTCTAGCCACAAGTCCAGGTTATAATAAACCTAGGTAAGAGCTGATGATGCTCTGTGGAGGCTGTGGGGAAAAAAAGCCGAACTAAATGCATCAATTACTGGGGAAGGTATGCACAAAGGAGAAGTCAGGAAACTAGAAACTAGCTTTGAGAATAGTGAAGAGGAATCTGCACAAAAAATGAGGAAAAAAAGCAGAGTGGTGGCAGGATACAGTGAGGTCACAGTTCGCATCTTCATGTAGCCTTTAGTGTCGTGTAGATAAAGGACTGAAAGATTTTTGGAAAGTACAGAAGAGACAGGAGTGAAAGAGCTAACCAAGAGCAAACCATATCACTAATCTCATTCTACTTCTTTGCTGCTGCTGAGAAGAAAGCGGAGACTTTCAGCTGTGACAGTAAAAGAAAGGCCAGTCAGAAGTCGTCACTGAACCAGAAATGCCACATGTTGTCTGTTTGCTTCATATCATGSAAGAGCCAGAATCAGCTCAGTCTGTACTACTGCAAGGCTTAATCTTGGAACACAGAATTATTATTGCTTTGTGAGCCAGTGGTTCAAGCATAGGAAATCCCCACACATGATGTTCTTTCACCTATTTGGAAGAGATAGCAGGGAGATCATTAAATCTGATGGTTTAACAAAAGTATGACTCATAYGGTTACTTATGAAAGACAAATAGCGCAGGCATTGTTAGCTATTTAACACTGTAATCAAGCTGGCACCTGCAAAGCTGTAAACATTTTCCTCCTGCATSTTTATTTAGTAGTAATTAGCATTGTAGTGGGATTTCTGGATTTCTTTGCAGTAGATTTCAWGATTCCATTGTGGTAGATACAGGGCAAAATGCATAACAAATTAGTCCTCTCCACAAACACACTACACTGATAACACAAGGAAAAGAAGAGTCAGAAAGGGAAACAAGAGCATCAAGTATCTTACCAAGGTGGTACGTCAAAATCAGAAGCAGGATTTGGAGTTTCAAAGTTCCAATATGGCAAACTGCCCACCGAAATGTATCCACTATCTTTTATGCTGCATTTTGAACAGCAGCTGGCCTCTTTTAAGCAGAAGCAATAATAGGACAAAAATTACTCTTACATGTGAATTTACACGTCTTAAATATTGGGACCCCAGAAACATTTGCTAAGCTATTGTAATACAAAATCTGAAGTACCAATCTATGCTGAACACTACTTTCTGTGCACTGGCTTTTTGGAAACAAACTGTCAGTACAAAACAGCTCTCATGTCTTGTCTAAGATTTGCCATACAATTATTGGTGCAAGGTTTTTCCAAGCCACATAATTCCTTGTGCCAGGAAGCACTAATTTGTCATTACCTGGTTGGTTATTAGCAGGTCTAATTGCCTCTGAAAGAGTTTATATGTTCTTCCTCTATGTGAGAAAAATATTTCCATATCCAAGTGCCTTTAACCATTCTCTACAACACACATGTTTTCACACTGTTGTTATTTTCAGGAAGAATTCTTCACCTTGCCCTTCATTCCTTTCTCCCCAAAAGAGATACTAAATCAAGATACCTGAAATAACCTATTTGAAATTTCTTGCTTTGATGCATTAAACATAATTTCCTTTTCTCAGTGTTTTCATCATAACAGCCRGCATCATTATAGTTGACATTTACTTTATTCCACAGTATTTCCGTCATAAATTAAGAACGAACCATTAGATCTGATGACATGGCAAGAAAGTACCTAACTAACCTGATAAATTATTTGTGGTGATTTTTAAGATAATTCAATTTTGTCTGCATAGTATCTAAAATTAAAATAAACAACCTATTTTTSCTCAGTTAAAACTGGCTTCCACAAGTACTTTTCACTTAATATTTACCCTGCAGAACCATCCCAACAGGACTGGAAAGGCCACCTAATTCTGAAATGCTACTGTTGCACAGAAAGCCAGGTAGAAACACTTTTCATTTCTAACAGCCTCATGAAAACATACAATTCTAACAAATCTTATGAAAGATGGTAAAAAGGAAACAAAGTAAAATTATCTTATTATGACCTCCTTGATGCCTACCACATTTGTTTAGAATTACTAACAAGTGAATTTTGAAAAGAAAGAAGTTGCATTTTCTGTATTGACTAGGTTAAACATTTGCTTCACATGAGCAAAAAATCACGCTGATAAATTGAAATAATTCCTATTAGCATGAATGTAAAATGTGTTTCGAGTGACTTGAGATACTGAATGCTCGTACACCATCCCCAACACACACAAAAATCTACACTATTTATATTACAAGCTTTTCAACCTTTACTTCTCTCCATGTTCTTTAATCTCTTTTCACATTTCCTCTTTAATGTTTACTCTTCTGGTCTGTGCCCTTTTATCAGTTTAAGTCACAAAAAAATAAATGAATGAGCAGTATACATTGAAGTGATTGGTGAGGTATAAAATCTTTCCGAGCACCTACCAGCYGGGTGCAATGCTGAGCGCAATCTCATCGCCGGGGACAATGACCAAGTGCCTCACTCTGTTGTCCTTTGCCTTTCTACTTTGTGGAAAGTTCTGAACAGTCAAGTAGGTAACAATAATTCAGTACCTTTACGTGTTAATTAATTGTAGAAAGCATTCAGTGTAAGTAAGAGTATAACCACACACACACACACACACACACACACACACACACAGAGAGAGACTACATCATAAAATCTCATTTTAACCCTCAGCAGAGGAAGATACTGCCAGTAATATTGTCAAAATGTAGCTCATGGCCCAATAACAGTACTTCCATTAGTCATTTGGGTTTGAAAGGAAAAAAGAAAGCATTCAGTAAGAAGAATGCACGTATATGTTGTACTATAACAGCAGCATAATTTGAACGCTTAGCAAGACCTGAAAGAAAAAGCCAAGCACTTTTCACACCTTAAGCTCCCCCCCCCCCCAACTGCTTTTTTGGACAATTCTCCGAGCAGTGTTAACACAGCAAATGTAAATAATTTACTCTTCTAGATAAACAACTACATGTTCTATGATCTTCCTTACATGCACAAATCTGAATGGACTTCTACTGATACATGAGAGCCACCTATTTCAAAAGCTTTAAACCATTTAGCCTGAATATCTATGGCCTGATTGCATATTTCTATTGAGTATCAAAAAATTATTGACGTTCAGTAAAGCTCTACTTGACTGATGGTCTGCTGCAAATACTGTGTTATTACCTCCCACTTTTATTTCTTTGTATTTTACAAATTCAGACACAGCAATACATTTAAGCAAACACATGGAGTTTTGATCCTTTTATACATATTACTTCTCAAGCAATTGAAAGGAAATGTAGTGGAATTGCTTGAGGAGCAAAGTATGGCTTACATTGACACAAATGTGGCCCTTGACTTGTCCAAGTTGCTTGATGAGCTGCAGTTTCTGACTTTCAACTGCCAGCATTGCAAAATAAATTTCATACTAACACAGCAAGCACCCAGTGAGGGGGAAACAATAATTGCAATTGCATTAAGTCACATTTAAAACACTTTTGACAGGTGAATCTTGGCACAAACTGGAAAGCAGTAAATCACCCCAGGGGTTTAAAACTCCACACGTACCCAGAAATTCACGTTAGCATCAAGACTCAATTACTTAGCTCTCTTTTAAATCAGCTAAAGTCTCTACAAGATCGAGACTAAAAACATCTGCTTGCCTTTTTGCTTCAAAGAGTTTCAGTGAAATCAGAGGTCTGAGGAGCATCCTATATGCAGAAGGCTGAGCGCACAAACACAACTTGGAAGGACTAGGGTTTAAATGGCATACTATCTATTGGTTCTTCTTAGCAGTTTTTACAGTTGTTCTTACCAAAATATTGGAGCATAAAAATCAATAATCTATGGAATCTGCCCTGTCTCCTTTTTGGCTATTAAAGTAGGATGGAAAGTACAGACATTATTTTATGCATGTAGGCATGTATATATGTATGTATGTGTAAAAAATAGATGGCAGAGCATAAGCAGCTTTAATAAATGCATTGTCAGAGAGATTCTAACTCCAGCTTTGAGCAAAATTTCCAGGCCTAATAATGCACAGTGCAAAGYAGAAAAAGAATTCTGGTTTCAAACTCTGCAAATAGAAAGCAAGCAGCTGCTCATTTGTAAAAGAAAGCAACATTACAAGAGGCCCCCAAGTTTGGAGTTGAACTGTAATATGGTCATTAAAAGGGTTATACATGTGGAAGAACAAAGTCCAGCAGGCAAAAGTGAATTCAAAAAATCAACTAATGAACAAAGCCACTTAGACTAATTAGTTCTCCCTTCTATCAAGTTCTACATAAAATGATAATTATTTCAGTATAAAGGTTAAACTTTTAGCAGAACCAAGAACTGAATTTTTTGGTCTCCTGAGGGCAGCAGAAATAAGGGAATGATATCTATTTGTTAGAAAGTTCTTTAATAAAGATAAATAAAAAAGTAAAGGTCTCTAGGTATTTAACTTGTCACAGCAGCATCCACAGACAGCAGCACTAGTTTCAGATATAGAATTAGCATGTTTTTCCAGAATTTTTCACTAATGGAAAAAGTCATCCTTCTTCTGGATGACCTGTGTATAGAACAATATAGGTTTGCGTATAAGGCCTGAAGCAGGAAGGTGCTCTTATAAACTGTACGAAAAATAGTACTAAGCTTACTCATTGACATGCATTTTGAGCTAAAATCTCAGTTTACTATACTATGAGAAAATAGAGTGTAAGGAACTCATCTGAGAATAGTGTATATTTGAATGGTGATTAGAGTTTTATCATCTATTTCATTTTTCTTCAAAAGAAGAAAAAGAAAATCTGAGACACCCAACAGTGGAACCCAAAAGTTTTCAYGACACATTACCATTSGTAAATTTTTTTKTTTGTTTGTTTGTTTGTTTAGTCAGGCAGTATAGGAATGGCATTTCTGATCAAAACCAAACTAAAATACCAGAATAAGCAGTATCCTCACAAATTATACTTAAGGTAGAGCAATAACTGGAACCTGGATCTGTGCACATCAAGTAAATTCCTTAGCWGTTAAGCTATAAATAAGTGCTAGCTAAATGATGCTGAGAGCTTTCAGGTCATGGTTTCCTGAAAGAGGACCTGGCCTGCATGCAGTTGTTTGCCTCCCTAGRTAAGCAAGTCACCAGTAGGACAGGGGCGCTCGCTGGACTGGAGTTCAATGCAGCGAGGGTGAAAACAGTACTGAGAGCTCAGAAGTACTCCCAGATACAGCAATTTATACAATGCACTTGAGCTTCTCCTGACAGAGCTGTCCCACTTTCCATAAATAAGAGAATTCTCTAGCTAAAGGAGACTGACTCTATGCTTAGGTCGTTCTCACATACAGTTTAATTTGGACCTTCTACTTCTGCAGTAAATAGCCCTATTCATAGGGATAGTGGTTATTCTGAGACACCACTTCCCCCCTCACCCCCCACCCCGCCCCTGGATGCTTTTAGTAAGATTTAAGTTTAATTCCAGGAAGGACACTATTTTAAAAACCTGGAAAACTTGTGATATGAAGTGTGGGTATTGCATATCAAATCTATGCACATTGTAAATGCCTCCATTTTTCTGTTTGTTTGTTTGTTTTTAAAGTGTTATGTAGAAATTGCCATAGCAGAGCAAGCCAGTGGCACTGAAACAGGGGTTTATGTTTTCAGTTTGGGTTTTGAAAGCGCTGAGCGACGTAAGGTAAAAGACAAAGATGTGCACCTATTTTGTAAAAAGGAAGAAATAAATGACTATGAGATGAAAGCAAAGGTATATGCAGTTGTACTTCTAATTATAAAACTTTGCAGTAAAAGTCAATACAAGTGTCAAAGAGCCCATCCTTAACTTGATGCATCATCACCATTCAAAGAAAAACCAGGATTTACCATACAAACTCCTTCTTAAACCTCAGCCTAATATCAAAGTGACCCTTTGTTTCAGCTCCTTTCAGTACATTTAGAGGAGGAACAAGGGAATTTTATAAGCAGGAAACTGCCAGCAAGACAGAAAAACAGGATCAGTGTTTATCAGTAACACGTCCCATTACTATTCTTCATCCAGACAATTTCAGCCCCTTGGTAGAAGTTACTCAACAAATTTTTTGAGAGAAGGTAAAGAATGGTGCCATGGTCAGAGCTAATGTCATGCTACAGAGAAGAGCAATTAATGAAAGATGCAGTATACGATAGCTGTCATGCAAGTTTGATTTGTTTTATAATCTAAATGTATTTTTTTGCATATACAACCCCATGCRACTAAAGAAAACCCCCATATCTCCAGAGCATGCATCTACACTCAACTGAGGGAGAAAAAAGTTTTTATCTGTTTAAAGACTTTATGACACTGCTATCACACGGGAGACCCTTACCACTAGAGAAACATTCTGCTTGAATATTTCTAATGGGCAGTTCTAATCCACGTTGTATCTGCTTCACTGTATGCAAAAATTATCTATGTCAAATAAATTTCTGGGCTATTTTTAACAGTGCCTGTTCAGCATAGTAAGCTATCTTTTTTACCATAAAAGTACATAACAGCCAATATAGTGATGCAAAAGAAAATGTAACTGATTTCACTAGGTTTTGTTGATGTGATTGAGGAAACTTCAAATATATTCACATACCTTCAGATTATTTGCTTTCAAAGTATGTCATATTTCATCATTCTATTATGGATCAGTGTTAAAAGGGAGAAAAAAAAATATCCACAGTYGAGAGGCAAATACCTGCATACATTTACCTTCAAATCAGTATTTAGGTGCACTTCAGATCTAAATTTATGCATGATCTATTTTTGAGAGTAGATTTGAGGTTTCTTCAAAAACAAAACCTATCCCCAAAATGTAAAGCTATTCGAGTACTATCACTCAAACTTCTGAAATTAAGATAAAGTTATCTGCATATTTTACATATGCACTATATAAATAGAATTTGTTACTGGCTCTGAATCTGCGTGTGGAACTTCTGTTCATAGTGAAGTAGCTTTCAGTTCTTGCTTAAAGTTACCTTAATAGTAGTTTTCTCTGCATGCTTGATTCCATCAGTATTTAAAAGAAATTCCTGTGCCGTCTGGCTGGGTGAGTAAGTAAAGTCCATGACCTTTATGGAGGAAAGCCTGAAAGTTCCTTGAAAGAGGCAGTTTCTTCAGACTTCACCAGAACCTCGCAAACAAAATCTCTACAAGACAAAATGAATGCTTATGYCATTTTTGAACTGAAGAAGCTACTAAAAAGGCAAAAGAGTAAAGGTACAGCCTTAGATATCAGCAGTAAAACCCCTCTTCTCTTAACATTTCAGTAACTTCAGTTACTTTCAATCAGTTTACATTATCTTACACACCCCTGAAAACTATAAAGAATCAAATTAAAAAAAATTCAGATAATGGTGGTGGAACATTAATATTTCACAAATCAATAAGTTTATATATAKAAAGTTTATAAAAATTTATAAATTATACATATAGTGTATATATAAATTCTTATATATRTAAAATTTATATATAAATTTTTTAAACAACCAAACATTTTCTTCCAAATGCAGTTTGATTTTGCTATGTGAAACGTGTCTTAATGTGATCTGTCATGGAAGACAAGTTTCAAATTGTTAACTTAAATATTCTTGATTTCCTAGAAWTATTAGGGTTTTTATTTGAGCAACAACTTGAAACATCCCTCTTCTAAATCAGTAACCAATTATTTTCCATTAGTCAGCAACAAAGTGATAGCGATTAAAAATCCAGGACTTGATTTCCATTTCCTGGAAAGGTGGGCCTATACTGAATGGAGGTGAGATACTCCTCCTTCCCTCCCAAAAAAGTATTTCGTTTTTCTAAAGAAGGTTCTTCACAGAAGGACACAGCAGCTCTTCTTTACCACAGAAGTTAATATCCATGGCTACAGTAAATGAACAACATTATTCAAACAGCATTTAGAAAAAGACAGACTGCAACTCCTAGTCTCTTTTTTTCAGTCCAGAAATTTTCCCGAAGGCTTTCCCTTTCATTAGATTAAAATTTGCTAGGGTCATCTTATACTTGCTTCAGTGCTTACAGTTGTAATTTTGGCTAAAAAGTACAAATGCGTTCTGGTCAACAGCAAATTAGCAGCAGGTATACGGATGAAAGATAGGTCCACAAATGTTTGACATCATTTTTGTAAGTGAAGTAGAAAAAGCAGCAAGCTAATTTGAGAAAAACTGTCAAAAAGATTAGTTTGTGTCATTTGTTAATTCATTTCTTGAAAAAGATGAGAAAATTCCTGGATACATATCAATCATCTCTTCCTATCAAAAATAAAATCTGCTCATTGAGATCTAAGAGGGTCATTTTTTTAATGTATTCTTTAGATTTGTTGATCTCTAAGTCTGACAAGGCTACTTTCATCACTAAGAATAATTACAAATAGCTATGGGACCCTGACAATTATGAAGATCCATATTTTGATAACGTAATACTCTGGTGACATTTTAACAACTTATCTAGATATATCAGACTGTTTCCACATAATTTATTTGCTTCCAGACATCCTGATTTCTTTCAGTTGATGTATTCATTCAGAACTGTCAATTTGCAGTGTTCCTTGAGCATGCAAAGTAAAATTTCTTTGAACAGTCTATTTGAAGATGCATTACAAAAGCATGTTTTGTTTTGATCATTCTGAGATTAATTTGAGATTTCTGAGAAAGATCTGTTAAAACCGTACTGATTCTGATCTCAGACAATACCAGAGCAACTCAGCATGCTCATATATATATCATGCAATATCGTTGTTATTGCAACACTAAGATCAAATCATGGATCTTGCAGTAATGATACACAGTGAAGCAAGATGTAAAACAATAGCATAAAGGCTCGTAAATCAGCATATAAATCAGCATGTGTCAGATGATGCAGCCACCATCCTCTCTTAACTGTAGCCAAAAGTAAACGGCAGTCTCTAAATAGCTTAAGAAATGAAAAATGAGAAGTGAGGCAACCAGTACTTCCAAGACTGTTTCTGAACTTCCAAAAATTGGTGGTCCAGAGCTTTCCCATGCTTGATGAAGCATCCTTTCAAGACTACTTTGTTCAAAAACAAAATTTAAAATACAGCATGAGTTTTGCAGCTTTTCTAGATTTCATGTGATTAAGTCAGCTATACTGTGAAGAGGGGGAACAATTAAGTGTAACCTGCACCCCACTGTGTAAAGCAACTGAGAATTTTGAAAGGTTTCCCATATTAAACAGATCTAGTTAGTCATCATTTACTATAAGCAGATTTTACCACTCTAACTTCAGAAATTTGGCCAAATACTGAGACAGTGTTTGTTTCTGACGAGCTTCACTGATTTCTCCAGGTCACCTGTCTACCTGCACTCAATTTGCCAACTAACAACAGAGTGAGGTTAAACACTTAATTGTGCTGTATGCCACATTTCAGATTACCATAACACCAGAATACAACTCTCAATTGTACGTTTTCTTCTCAGATAAACTCAAAAGTTGATTCAACTGTGTTCTAATCGGCTATAGCTTTCTTACTCCACTTCTTACTTCCATCCACTGAATGACAAAGGTGTCACACACAGCAGATTTCAGAAGTCAGGGAATATATGCATGCAAATTCTACATATTTACTTCCTTAAAACATTAGTTTTCTCTTTTTTTTTTCTACTGAAATATGAATAGCTTTTCCTTCTCCCTCACACTCTGCATATGCATACACTGTTGAACTTTAAGTATGAACTACTTGGAAATAGCATTTATCCCCTGAATAATTACATCTTTTAACAACTAATACAGATCCAGACTAAGCTAGACTAAGATATTTTCAGCACTCTAGTTACTTCAAATTAGAAGCAAACAAACAAAAAAGTTTTTTTTCTATGAAACCCTACAGCCTTCCGAGGAAAGGGAGAAAGCAGCAGACAATTAAACTACTCTGACCATATTCCTACAAACTGAGAAATAAGTGCCCTGAAGAATTCATTTGTTTTTCCACCTTAGACTAGGGTACATAGGAACACTCCACTGAAGTAAAGCCCCACCAAAATAGTTAACTGCATAATTAACTTAAGGCAATATAGATATGATCAGTTCCACAACTCAGATTGTGCATCTCAGTATCTTATACCTAGAAGATAGCATCTCAGCTCCCTTATGTATTTACCTTGTGTTACAAACCAATATTTCAACCTAGTACAAAGTTACTTAGCACTAACTAGGTTACAGCACGAGCCATGTTCATGGGAGCCATGAACAGTTAGGCCCTCTGACGCTGTATTAAATTCTTTGATTAACACTTCAGTCATCATAGTATCTTGTATGGCTCTGCCTACATCTAGGACTAGGACATAGAGATTACCAAAAAACCCCCCAAAAAATCTATTTACCTATCAATCTCAGTTTAACTTCCTATGTCAAGAAAACTTCAAATTATGTGGAAGCTAGAAAATTTCAGATCTTGCTAAGCTATTTGTCACAGAGCTTCCAAAAAGTGTATTAGAGKCTGATCTCAAGTGTGGTACTTGAGAAAATGCTTTTGTGAAGACAACATTGGGAATTCCATGGACAATGTTTCTCATCAACTTCTTTATAAAATATTTATAATTTTGTCACTATATGCCTTTAGTACTTGCTAACAACAGATGAACAGAGACACTTGAAAGACTTCAGTTTGATTCTATACTTCGGAGGAAACAACAACAAATGGTACCATCTCCAATTTAGGAAGTCCCTGAACAGGATTGGGGAAAGAGTGTATTCCTGGGATGTCCTACTGCATATGCTTTCCTTTTCCTCATACTTCTCCTAGACATTCACTGGTGATAGCTGTTGTGGATGAGACAGTAAGTGAACCTCTGATATGTTCTGCAATGGCCTCTCTTTCATTCCTGTGTTTGTTCATGAACACTGTCTTCTCTGTAAATGCCATAAGCCTGACCCTTTTGCTTCATCTCATCCGTCTTCCACATCCTTTTTTTTTCTGGCATCAGTGCCATCTTCTCCTCCTTCCTGATTCCTTGAAGTTGTCCTATTCACCTTGACTCAGTTCTCATTCTAGTTCCCTGCTCCCACATTTTCATCAGATCAATTCCTCACCCCTTCAGCTTTCTGTTTTCATTTCGCAGTCTGTGTGTCTCCTCCAATCTAGGTCACTGTTCACATTCAGGCAATAAATTACAGGCACATTTTCTTTATCTATGCAGTCTCAGTTCTGCTTTAAGACAGTTCCTTCGGAGATCTATTTCCCTTCAGCCCTACTTCACACTCTGCCTGTATTACCTCTTTGTCTAGCCAGTCACACCCTTTGCTCCCACTGTCTCCATTAAGTTTTCCCTGATACGCAACATCTATCAAGTCCTAACACTAAACTCAGTCAGGTTGTTCAATTATGTATCAGTTATGTACCACATCTTTCTCATCTTTTACTTCTTATCTAATTGTTCAGCAGCAGAGCAGTGTGCGTTGAAGATGACAGAGCCAGGCTCTTCTCAGTGGTATGTAATGAAAGAAAAAGAGGCAATAGGCACAAAYTGGAATACAAAAATTTCCATTTAAAAGTAAGAAAAAAAAATTTTTTTTTTGCCCATTGTGAGGGCAATCAAACACTGGAACAGGTTGTCCACAGAGGTTGCGGAGTCTCCATCCTTGCAGCTATTCAAAACCCAACTGGACAAGAACCTCAGTAATGTGCTCTAGGTGACCCTGCTTAGAGTAGGGAGGTTCAACTAGATGATCTCCAGAGGTCTTTTTATAACCTCAGCTATTCTACAGTTTATGTGATTCTGGATATTTAATATGTTATCCATGACAGTGCCATGGAGAAGATTATCAGGAGCCCAGAAAGGGAAACACAACTCTTGAATTGCTATCAAAAAAAAGGTACAGGAGCCAGTGACAGTAGAGGAAGCACCACATTGGATCTAGGACCATATGATCTTGCAGTCACTGTTGCAATGTTGCTATAAAAGTGATCAAGTCCAAAAAATTTATTTATATATATGTATATATATACACATATATATACATATACATACATATATATACACATATATATATATATCCTGTAGTTTTACTCATATTCAAAAAATGTAACTACATAAAAAAGAGTGAGTTGCTTAAAAAAGCTAAAAGGAACACATATGAGAATTAAAGCTTACAGGAACTGTGGAAACTACTGAAAAAATGTCATCTTGGAAGTAAAGTGCCAGTAGATATCACCAGTTAGGAAGGACTTGAGATATGGCCAGACAGGACTTGAGATATGGAATTTCCCTAAGCCTTTTGGCTTTTAAGGAATCTAAGCTTTTGAAGTATTGGTAGGTACAGAAAATACTTATCTGAGGCATCTCTAACAAGGTAACAACATGAAAAATAACAGGATATTATAGATAACAAAAGTGGAACTAAAGTAAACACAGATGACTCTCCCTAACCTGTAGCTCCACTAACAGTACAGCTTTACAGGAAAATGCAGGACACTACAGAGAACCAAAAGGAAACATTAGTTTAACAGAACTGTTGGCCTAAACAGAAACCACCAGGGTAAACATATCATAAATATAAGACAAGAATAGAAAAATAACAAAACTAGGTCTAGGGATCTAAATATGAGTCAACTGTTCATTCAAGAAAGGACGTGTAATGAAAAGAAAGCAACTGGAGGTGAGAGGAGAAGAGGAAACAAATAATATGATCAGGGCAGTTTGGGGATACCTGTCAATCAGCCCTGTGTTTGATCAGTGCCCCTTGAAGCAGGGCAATCAATATGTGGATGCTCTAACCATACTTCCATTCAACATACTCCCACAGCTGGGGAAACCCTTGCGCTTCCCTACTGCTGGCTAGGGATCAGGCAGAGGGACATCCTGACATCCTAACGCAAAGTAGCCGTGACTTCAGAGGTAAGGACCTAGAAAGTGTAAATAATCTGTTTATAGTTAMGAAACAGAAGGTAGAAGTAAAGGTCAATTTTCATAATGGTAGATCTGCAGGGTTCTACGCTGTAACCTGTTTACATCTGTGAATTTAACTTATTTATAAGTGACCTGAAAAAGCAGTTGAGCAGCAAGATGACGAAGGCTGCCGATGATGCAAAGTTAGTCAAGGTAGTAAGGATAAGGGCAGACTTTGAAGAATTGCAGAAGAACTTTGGGAGGCTGAATAACCAGGCAACAGAATAGTAGATGAAATTCAGTGTAGGTATACTTATGATGACGCACACATGAAAAAAAAAAAAAAAAAAAAAGCTCTAGTTTCATGCATAAAATGATGAGATCTTAGGTGACAACTAGTTTTTCAAGAATTAAACCTTGGGGTTATGCAAGCATCACAGCAGTACTTAACAGCTGTTAGAAATGAGCTAAAATGTTCTTAGGGAAAAAAAAATGGGAGTCAAAAATAAAGCATCACTATTTCCCCCCAAAAAACACCTACATCTTACTACCACGTGCTCTTTGGCCCTCTCATCTCCAATAACTATATTGGACTTGAAAAAGAGTAAGAGAAGGACAAAAAGGATGAAAAATGTATGGAGTACTCTACTCATAGCTATCCCTATATGATATAGATAACAGTCTACTTTTTTCTTCAAAAAATATTTTTGTTGACTTTTTCCAAAGCAACAAACAATAAATTGATAAGTTACTGGCTATAATAGTAACGGGACAAATCTCAGGCAGATAGAATACTGATTAAACTGTTGCTAGTATTTTGTCAACCCCTTCACAGATCTGGGCCCTTTGAATTGCATGTGCAAGTAAATAAGAATGTTTCTCTTCACTGCAATAGGCTTTAGCTGAAACCCTTTAAAGGCATTTCTGATAGAGAACTGGTATCATTTAAATAGATGATCAGCTACTCACTCAGTAGTGTCACAGATGGACTAACATACCAGTATATTCTAATATACTAGTTAAAAAATACAAATAAAAAAATGTGTATGCGTGCGCGCACACACACGGAGGTCGAAATACACCATACAAATCTGTTCCATCACTGATGACACAGATGCTCTACATAAGCCGTGAGCAAAGGAAGAGCTACCAGGACTTCTGCAAGAGAGAATTTGTCTCACAAAGGAATTAAACAAAAATAAAGCCATAATGCCACAGGGTTCATTGGTCATAATGGACCAAAGATTACTTCACAGACTTATAGAATAAAGTAGAATCTTTTGAAAAAATTGAAAATTCTGATGTAGCTGACATAATTGCATAATTAAGATTCATTGGAATGGAGGAAAAATACATACAAACTATAGGAACCTAATATTGAGTAGAGATTTTTCCCTTGTATAGTAAAATAATCATATCAGTGAAGTTCTTGCCTTAAGGATGAGATTAAGGTTCTCTTCAAATGAGCTTGCAAGTGAGTAATGACCAAAGCAAAATGACTTAGAAAGGTCAGGAAGAACCGTGTTTGCTATTAAAGTAGATACTGAAAACTTAAGATGAAGAAATCTTAAGCWAAGGTGGTCCCTTTCTAATATACCTGTCTACGTAAAGAAAATCGGGTAGGTTCTCCTCTAAACCACAAAAAAAAGGGGACAGCAGCCCCACTATAGCATGGGGAAATCTGTTACTGTTGCAGTTTGTGGGCAGATTGATGCCAGATGTTATCAATTTAAAGTTTTTCCCYAAACAAAACTTTTCCCAATAATTTTTCCCACTTGGTATTGCTAAAGAAAAGTGGTAGGAAATGGAGATGATTGTTTGTTAACAGTACTAGACTACTACTCCAATAAGCAGCAGCTCTGTGTCCATTTGAGTATGTCACACAGCAGAGAGAAACTTAAATATCTGAACATAGTAACGAAGAATTACCCATGCTGGCGAGAAATTCTATATATCAAAGTCAAGCATTGTTAACTGCCACAGCCTCATTCAAGAAATAATTCTATGTGCCAAATCTGAATCTACATTTCCATGTAGAGACCCTCTTGAAGTTTCTGAATAACTCTGCTACAGAACTTGCACTGTGATCGCATCCCTTCTAACGGATTTGTTTCCTTTGGAGGTTGTTTCCAGACCACATTACTTTGACAATTGCAATTCCAATTGTCAGACACATTCAGATCAGTTCTGTTTTAAGGCTATAACATGAGTTCAGTAGGATTTGTGGCCGTTCACAAATTCATGGAATAATGTTTTTGAGCACAAAGAACATGTCTATTTCTCAGATTATTATAATATTATACATTAACATTTCTATTCCATGCAAAACACAAACTAGTTTATATAGGTGATGGATATTAAACTATATCACTTAGTAAGTTACGCCACTCATTGTATTTCCCTGTGCTTCCAATCTTAAGTAACTGCCTTTTATTCTGCACACTTTTCAGGGAAGAAATCGTATTTTTACTTTTGTTTGTTGTCCGTGATGAACAAATAATACTTAATCAACATGATTAAACATTCTCCATAGTTGTTTTAAAATATTATTTTCATTCTTTCTACTTTAATAGCGACCTCATAATTCTGCAGTAGATCTTTACTGATGGACAAAAGTGTTAGGCTATTTTCTGGCTAGAATATGAATTCCAGCAATCATTTCTCTACATTTTCTCCTCACTTTCAAATATGTTTTCCTGAATTCCCTTTTAATTGCAAAGATAACTTATCTGCAGACTGAGGTGTCACGTGTCAGAAATTCCTCTCTCACTTTATATTCTCATAATTAATTTCTGGCTTATTGTATAAAAATTGTTTATTGGGCTTTTTACAGTGCAAACAATATGAAGACATACTGCTTGCCATAAACTGTAGTTAATTACATGAAAAGATGARCATCTATATTAGAAAAAGCTGTATGCTATTATAAATATAATTTGAAAACCCATATGTGTCCAGATATAAACATGCAATAGACAAAGTTAATGCAGAGCATGGAATATTAACWTGATCACTTCCTGCCATCTAGATACTTTCCTTAACCATATCATTTTTAACTTATGGCGACAACATACAATTCGCATTATTTGTATTTTTGAAACAAGATTTTCTGGCACATTCCGATTAATTTTATAATCGCTGAAGCATTCTTGATAGATTATAAACTACTACTCATTATAAGTTAAGTCATTTCAGAGCTGTAATTGCTGAAAAGTTTTAAAGTATTTTCTTTTGTTCTGAAATGGGGAAGTAGTATTTCATTGTTTTTCTCCTATTCTAAAGTGACTTTGCTTGAAAGAGCGGATCAGAAGTTATCTGCCAAAAGTGAAACAATTCAAGAAGTTTTCTGTTCTGATTAGAAGGAATTAAAATGAAATGTTAATTATACTGGTTGCCACTGTTCTTACGAGCCCAATCTCTGGCACATAACTATCCTCCTCTGGATAGYATTTTGATTGCATATGTACCTTCTATATCCTATAGTGTACAGAAGCAACTAACCTCTTACTGCCTTGCATTATAGAGAACTCTGTGCAGAACTTCAACTGCTGAGTTTTTCAAAGCTAGATACTATGGATATATATGCATGTTATCTTTTAAGCTTTGTAAGGGGAAAAAATTAAAAGTAGAAAAATATGTCCAAAGTAAACAGGGTGGGGTGAGGGGTTGAAATATCCCCCAAATCTTGAAAAGTAATTTTCCAATTTTAAAAAAAATGATAATGACGTCTCATTTTAAGAGCACTGGTCAGCTGCCAATCAAAAAGAACACTAGATCATGCTGCAAGTTACAGTCTGCAACTTTGAAATAAAAATGAAACTCTGAAATGTATTTCTAAAGCAAACCCTGCAAATGAATTATCTGTTTTTAACTTGACTAATTAGCTTTACTTCCCTTGAGTCCATCTTCAGTAGTTTCTTTAAACTTCAATGTCACCCTTTCACGATGACACAACCTCTCCGTATACAAACCTAGTATCACAAGTAGGTTGATGTTTCAGCAATTAATACAAAGAAAGAGAGGAAATGCACAACAGGAGCATTAGCTTCACAGATGTAATGAATGAGAAGAGTCTTAAAATAAGAGTTACATCTATCAGCAGAGATCAATCATAGAACTTGTTAACATTAGGACTTGACATATAAAATTACCTTTCACATTTTGGCCCATCGAAAGAACATATTCACAGAACATACTTACTACAGATCACAATGGAAGTGGCCAAAAAYGCTTTTGCATTTTAGCTAGAACAGAACTGCATGCTGTCCTAATCTAGCAATTTTTTTTCATTATTACCTTCCTGAACAATCAATAGTTATTTTCAGATACATTCACAGTATTCACTCTAATCTATGCAGATCCCTTTCTGCAACCAAARTATCTACCTAACTTAGCTTTAGGGCACTCTCTTTTCATGAGAGCAAACATCTTTTAATGGTTCAGAAGCTAATATGCTTTTGTACTAACTAGAGTTAATTGTTGCTATGAATTTTTCATCTGTTTTGTGAATTTAACATACTTTCCATACCTAAACAAGCCATAAAAAGCCTATCATGGACAGTAATTAGTTATTTACAAATATACAAAGAAAACACACCTACAAAAAGAAAAAAAAAWTATCCAATGAATCAGCAGCAGCTGGTGATGGTAATTTATTCACTTATTCCTTTGCTCTCCAGCTACTTGCTTTTTGGCATCTATTACTAACCTGACAGGTTTCTCATTTTAATCACAYGCTATTATTCCTGTGTTTTGATAGGATGACCTAACTTCACACAAGGGGTTTAGACTGTACTGTTAAAATGCACCCTGCTCTGTGAACAAAGTAAAACCAAGAATGCCTCAGTGTATGCAAATGCTCCTTTGCTCGGAGAGAAAGGGAGAGGAATTTCATTCTTGTCCTGGGAAAGAGCTCACTCCTGCCTGCTGTGAGCAGGGAGTGCAGTCAGAATTCTTTCTGCTTTCCGTTCCTCCCCAAACCGATTTGCYCTCGCTCAGGAAGCTGAAAAATTCAACGAGGCTTTCTTTGACTTGGCTGGAGTTGTAGAGGTAGTTGGGATAAGCCAAATGTTTACCCCTTCATAGTCGTCTTTTCCTCTGGTTAAGATCTGAGACAGTTCATCCTTAACCATCAAAGCTATTTTAACCACAGCCCTGATTTCACACTCGGCAGTCACCCTAGCAAAACAACTGTCTTCACTAATATTAGTAAAATGTAAGTGTATGTAGTGAGTTGACACAAAGCTAAGTATTTGGAAAGGATTCAAACATCCAAAAATAAGTTTCTATTTTTCCTTTGCCATTTCTTAGGTTCCAAGTAAAAATTCTATTTCCTGCTTGTCCATTAACTGAAGGCCTGATCCAAATTTTTGAATTAGCCAATGACAGGATTTCAGCTTAACTGGAGCGTGCTTTGCTTCCCAGCATTTGGTAAAGATGATAAATCAGGATTCTTGTATTCTTCGGCATTTAGCTTCAAACAGATTTAAGCTGTAAATCAGCAAATCAGATCCTTTTTTTGTCGTTTTCCCATGGGAAAAGCACTTAACACAGCTGTACAATTCCAAGGAAAAGAAGAACTTATAAGTTTTCAAAATGAAATCAGATACCTTTCTGGAAATTATGATCAAGTCGCATAAAACATATTAGACTTTAAGCAGTGGTAACAGGAAAAATGAAGAAGTGGTCTGTAATATAGAAGATAAACGTAAGTTATCCTATTTGTAACCTGTGACTTGAAACACACTGTGTTGCTCTTCTGTTAGTACCTTCAGTTTCAGAGTTTTTTGCCCTACTGCTCAGGCTTCCAGTCATTCAGCTTGTCACCTCTGAGCACTGCCATCTCAGCCTCCATTTGAACAGCTCATTCTAAGCCACGTCTGTGAAGCGAACTCCTGTGTTGAAGGAGGGGTGGTTTGCTCCTTAAGCAAGTAAGCAAAAAGAAGTCTCATCAGCATAAAAATGATCTTCAGTAAGTTAGAGATATTGGGAGATAAAACTGAGGACTGGCAAAAGGAAGATAGGCTAATAGGAGACAAACGTAGAAGGAGGACGCAGAGCTCTATGTGTTAGCAAGAATAATCAGACATACAGTAAGGAAGACTGTATGTGAACATGTGGGAGTAAGTGCGCAGAACCCAATAAGCACTGTGGGTTTATTGAAATCTCTAGTAGGCCATGCCAAAAGACTGTAATAGCAGGATTGCACGTATGTTAATTTCTGATTTGATTGTAAGGAGGAGGAGTAGACACTGAAAACTGAGTTGGGTTTGAATTGTAATACAAGAACCACTGCAGGATAACAATACAGACTGCATATCATGCATACACCGTAAGATTCAATTATACTAACAACGTCACATGCTGCTACCTTTGTGCAGTACTGCATTAGTTTCAATGAGCTGTCCTTAAAAAAGGAAGGCAAAACAAGGCAGGTGAAAAGATGAAAAAAGCCCAGATGAGATCCAAATTTCTTGCATCTCTTACTTTCTTTTATCTCCACTATCAACTAATCACCATAAGTAAAAGAGAAATTTGTTTGCCATAGCTCAGGAAAGACGTCATAAACCCATGTAGTTTATCAATTAGGCAACTCCAGCCCAAATTCTTACCCACTACCACTTACACAAATGGTTTCACTCACCAGGAAAGTACGATTGCTTGCCCAGTACACAGTTCATTTACATTGCAACCTACTCATAAGAATACCAAAAATTTAAAAGAAGTTTAAAGCTCTTTGAACCTAAAAAAGGCATCTGAAGTCTCTCTCCACTAATGTTCTAATGAAAAATTATCATTTCTTTTAATTTTTAGAAGTGGTGAATACCTCAAGATTATCTCTCAGTAGATGTCAGGATCATAAAGTTGCATATTATTTTGGGAACTTGGTCCCATAGCACGTTACCAGGAAAATACATCTTAAGCAGCAGATTTCTGTTTTAGTCATTTTCTATACAAGCATTAACTGGAACTACCCTACTTAGCTTGCTTTTATCAAAGATCTGGGAACCTGGATTGCCCAGGAGAGTATACACTATGTTGCCTTCTAAAATACTAAGTGGATTCACAGAACTGTATTGAACGAGACTAAGACAATGAAAAAGACATAATAAAGTAAATATAACTGAAGTTTTACTGAGGTGTTACGATAACAGAAAGATCTATTTTCTTTCTATTCAATGTTTCTCTCCTTTTGCATTCATCTACTGACTGGTCACATCATTCCATCCATAACACGTTAACTAAGTTAATATTTCCACATTTATAAAATATCAGTGAAAATGCTTTGTTTTTCATTAAATATCATTTTTGGAATTACAAAGCAATTAAAATTATTTACACTTATAAATAAACTATCTATTGATGCTATTACTTCTTGTCTTTAGTGCATCACCTAAGTAGTGCTTTCCAGAGAAGGCTGAGAAGCCTACAGAAAAGCCTTTCAAGATTGCCACCGAGCACAATATAATATAGTATATCCTATAAATTATGACGTAAAATTTAAAGCAAAAATGTAGATTTAAGATTAATCAAGTACTATTACAAATATGCCTCTCTGAAGTTTAATCTGATTTCAGAAGAAAACAAAAAAAACGAGAGCACATATCAGTTTGGCATGAAGATGATTCTAGTTTTTCTTTCACATTTAAAGGCATACTGCATATAATTTATTTATACATATCGGTATCTCTCACTGCATACACTCTATTTATGAACATAAGTGTACCTTTCAGCTCAATTATTTTAAAAGTACTCTGAGGAGACTGAAGGAAAAGAATCCAAGTAAGATTTACCAATTCCATTTAAAATAATACAAAAGGTCCAAAGGTCCCATTAATTGATAGCTACTTTAACCTCCAAGTACAGGCACCCAACCTTTTAGTGAATTTCTTAGGTTCTACAGAGCTTTCCCATACAGAATTTTCTTCAGAAGTGGGGTCTCTAGTTTTTTCAAAAGAGTATATTTTAATATAATACATACTGATTCAGTTGAAATATTCCTTCTTGCTACCAAAAACATCAGTTCCTGATTTAACATTTCTTTGTGGTTGCATCAGGCTTAAYGGGTAGCAGTAATTTGTTCTGTCAAGAAAACCAAAAGTGAATTTGATGAAGATTAGATGTCAAACCTGATGGAGCAAATAGAAGCGCTAAGAACTAATAAAGGACAAAACCATGGAGAAACCACTTATCTTTATAAAAATATTTCTGTTACCTGTGTATTTTTAAAAAACAAAAATAGACAATGACTGCTAAAAATATTTCAGGTGACGGTGTTATACAAGTGAATAAGTACATATTTTAAATAAACACAACACACGAGAATGTATGAAGTTATGCTCTCAGTGCTTTTGCTCTATGTATAATAGAATAAATCTGCGCAGAAAAAAAAGCAATCAGATACTCTCTGCCTAAAATATAACCTTCAGTACTAGGAATCACTCTTTCAATTTAACCTTTTTGAAGCCTGGGGGGTGGGTGTGTTGGCAGGGCGGGTGCCGGTAGATTTTTTCCTTGTACAGAGGATAAACTCTGAAGGCAAGCTGCACAAGGGAGACATGACCCGACTCCTTTGACCTTCAAACACAAGGGACACTACTGGGAATTCTTTACTGACTCTGCTTTTGGCACTGTGGCTTAGCAGGGAAAGCAGTCTCCTGAAGAGGGAAACCCAACACCATTTAAAGTTCTGTAAACTAAGTCCTTGCTAAGTCTGCTTGTGGTTCAACAGCTATTCAGTGCACGTTGTGGATTTTCAGTGTGGTTCACATATGGTCTGGAATATCACCCTCCAAATAAAGATTTGATGAAAATTAGAAAAAAAGTTGGGGGGAAAATATTGCTCTTCTTATAAGGAAGGCTGTAGCTGTAAACATAAAAGTACCTTCAAAATACAAACTGCAACAGAAGACATTCCTTAACAATAACTTAATGATAATTGAAGTAATGGTAATGTACATGACTATCGTATCATGAATGTGCTTCCTCATTAACCCTTCCAGTCATTCTGCACGCACATTGAGGAAGTCTCGTGATAAAGAGCTTTG
The DNA here is from genome assembly GCF_003343005.1 of Rhea americana. Lineage (NCBI taxonomy): Eukaryota > Metazoa > Chordata > Aves > Rheiformes > Rheidae > Rhea > Rhea americana. The sequence continues at coordinate 1,371,962 of NW_028185672.1, read as the reverse complement.
TCTAATCAAATATAAGAAAAATCCTTATAATAATAATAATAAAAATCCCCTAATCTTCCCCATTTTTCCAGATTGACAGACAGAAATATTTTTGAAAGCCAGTGTTACCTCCTTCCTTTAGCTGATAAGTTGACTCTTTTTACAACATTTCAACATACGTAAGACAGAATTTAATAGCATTTGCATAGGCATATGATGTCTTTTCATAGATATCACCTACCAGTTTCTGAACCACATCAAGAGTTTTCCTACAACTGGCGTTATATTTGAAACAGACAAATGCTATGAATGTATCTCATTTTACATTTCTCTAATAACATAAAAGGGAAGAGATGAGCACAAGACCAATATAGTAATTTTACTATATTTTGATGTAAACTTTCAGCCAACGGAAGATCAAGCAAGCAGCTTATTTTCTGACCTTAGTCAAAAAGGAAATTTGACTACCTGACCTTCCTAAAGCATTCACTGACAGCCACTATAAATAAGAGAATCATTACTTTTCTAAAAGCAGAAGAAGAAAAAAAGGGGAGACATTTAATAAAAACAAATTACAAGTTGCAAATGTGTAGTACATGATTTAACTTTCAATCTGTCAAGGTTCAGATGCATCACACAAATTCAAGTAGCAGATACCCCCAAAGACCAAGACAGCTCTTGATTTCCTTAACTCTTTGACCTCTTATAAATATATATGAGAGTATTTACTTTATGCAACCTGAGAGCTGACGCATCTGCTTTGTGGTCTTCACACAAAAAATCTTCACCTATAAATTGGAAAGGTATCTTTGAAGGGCAACTTAAGTAAAAAACATCTAGTTTCATCAAATTTGGCTTCAGTAACTGTTTCTAAACTCCTTCACTTCTGAGCTTTCACCTAAGCTTTCATCAACTTCCATAAATTAAGCAACTAGGGGGCAAATTACCCAACAGTACGTCTTATTTAATCTGACCTTTTAAATGATTGACCTTTTTTCTAGCTGCATTTGGTCTTTTTGTATCTTTATTTGAGTGACCTTTATTCTTTCTGACTAGCTTTTCTTTCCTGGCATCTATTAAACACTTTACAAAACTATATAAAATAGTTTAGTAATAATTAAGTCAGGAAAGCAAGTGAGAGAAGTTCAGATTAACAGCTGCAATAGGAATTCAACTCTTCACATTTAACTAGAGATTGACCAGCTTTGTGTAACTCAGTAAAGTTACCTTACTGAGCTTTTTGGCTCAGTAAAGAGCCACATCCAGATAAAGCTTGTAAAACCAAAGACAAACACTAAAACAGACTAGATGAAGTATACGCATGGATTTCAGATATGCTGGTGAAAGAGGTAAATAAAAGGCAACAGCTGATACATCATCAAAATATTTTTTTAAAGAGACAGATTAGAAACAGACATGGTAAACCCTTAAAAATGAGCACAGATTCAGTCAAATTCTTAAATTAGAAATTTGAAGAGATGAATCTTATCTTTTCACTTGCTATAGTCAGGAGATCGGTATTATACTTAAATGTTTATGAACTTCTATACCTATAATCTAGATGTACATATATATATGTAATTCCTATAACATGTACCTACCACATTACAAAAGAAGTACCTTCTCACTCAAAAAATTTTATACCTAAAAGAAGAGAGGGGGAAAACATAATCACATAAGAGTAAGAAAATCTGGAAGTGAATAGGCAAGGGATCTATCCAACCATTTCACTTCCCTATAATCTTTCATGTCTTTCATTCCAACAAATTAAGGATGTGTCCACACGGAAGCAGTGTACAGTAGTAGGCTTCCTTCTGGTAAATTTTACTATATTTTGATGTAAACTTTCAGCCAACGGAAGATACAAGCTTTTCATCAGATTTTTGCAAGGAAGACCAACTTCTTGACACATGCCTCAAAGACAAGATAAGTAAATCTGCCATGTAGCATTTACAGATAAGACAAAGCATTTCACTCAGTACAAAACTACTTGATATGTGGTTCAATATAGATAAAAGTTGAGTTTTGCTGTTAAGAAACATCACAATCCTTACAAACATAGTCAAGAGTTTGCATTATAGACCTCCAGAAAGTGCTTCTCTCCCCAGTATCAAGCATATCTTGGCAGTAGCACCTTCAAGAACTCTGATCTGCAAGTCAGACACAACAAAAATGCCAGTCCCATATCACTAAAATGCCTAATTAACAGTGGGATGATGTACAGTTGGTCACATGATGCATTTTAAAGAAATCTTCCCCAAACTTTAAACTGAAATGCCGCAAGGAAGATTCCTTACGGAACTAAATAAGTATCCACCTATCCACCAGTTTCCTGAGCTTGTTATATTCTTTGTACATTCATGAAAGTACATGAAGAATCCAAATAGGAAAGAAGAGGAAGGGGCTCCTCCCCTCCTTCACTGGTGAATGGAGCTTGGGGTCCTCTGCTAATGGATGGTTCAAATATAAATGCCAGTCTCACTGGGAAGGCACAAGGACCTATACAAGAACTACAGCACAATATCAATCTGACCTTTTACGCTTTGGATAAGAAATGCAAGGTCATGCTCCTTAGGTCATTAACCCTAAATATAAATCTGTGAGAGAGAGACTTCATAGAATCAGTAAGCTTGGAAGGGACCTCTGGAGATCATCTAGCCCAACCTCCCCGCTCAGCAGGGTCACCTAGAGCATGGTAGACAGGGTTTGCATCCAGGCGGGCCTTGAAGATCTCCAGAGAAGGAGACTCCACAGTCTCTCTGGGCAACCTGTGCCAGTGCTCCGTCACTCTCATAGGGAAAAAATTCCCCCTCACGGTCAGGCGGAACTTCCTGTGCTTCCATTTCTGCCCATTGCCTCTTGTCCTGTMACACGGGACAACTGAAAAGAGTTTGGCCCCGTCCCCTTGACACCCTCCCTTCGGGTACTTAAACACATGGATAAGATCCCCCCTCWGTCTTCTCTTCCCAAGCTGAAGAGGCCCAGCTCTCGCAGCCGTTCCTCCCAGGGCAGGTGCTCCAGCCCTCTGATCATCCTCGCAGCCCTACACTGGACTCTCTCCAGTAGCTCCATGTCTCTCTTGTCCTGGGGAGCCCAGAACTGGACACAGTACTTGAGATGAGGCCTCCCCARGGCTGCGTAGAAGGGCAGGATCACCTCCCTCCACCTGCTGGCAACACTCTTCCCAATGCACCCCAGGAGACCATTGGCCTTCCTGGCCACAAGGGCACATTGCTGGCTCATGGTCAACTTGTCATCCACCAGCTCTCCCAGGTCCTTCTCTGCAGAGCTGCTCTCCAGAAGGTCAGCCCCCAGCCTGTACTGGGGCCTAGGGTAATTTCTCCCTAGGTGCAGGACTCTGCACTTGAACCTCAGGAGGTTCCTCTCTGCCCAGCTCTCCAGCCTGTCCAGGTCTCTCTGAATGGCAGCACAGCCCTCAGGTGTGTCAGCCGCTCCTCCCAGCTTCGTCCCATCAGCAAACTTGCTGAGGAGGTTCTCTGTCCCCTCATCCAGGYCACTGATGAAGAAGTTGAACAGGATGGGACCCAGTCCTGAGCCCTGGGGGACACCAGTAGCCACAGGCCTCCAACTAGACTCCACGCCACTGATGACGACCCTGTCATCAGTGATGACCCTGTCATCAGCTCTGCCTTTCAGCCAGTTCTCAATCCACCTCACTGTCCACTCGTCTAACCCACACTTCCAGGGCTTCTCTAGGAGGATGTTATGGGAGACAGTGTCCAAAGCCTTGCTGAAGTCAAGGGACACAACGTCCACTGCTCTCCCCTTGTCCACCCAGCCAGTCATTCCATCACAGAAGGCTCTCAGGTTGCTTAAGCAGGATTTCTCCTTGGTGAATCCAGGCTGGCTACTTCTGATCACCTTCTTTTCCTCCGTATGTCTGGAAATGACATCCAGAATGAGCTGTTTCATCACCTTTCCAGGGGTGGAGGTGAGGCTGACCAGCCTGTAGTTGCCTGGGTCCTCCTTCTTGCCCTTCTTGAAGACTGGAGGGACATTGGCTTTCTTCCAGTCCTCAGACACCTCTCCAGTTCTGCATGACCTTTCAAAGCTGATGGAGAGCGGCCTGGCAACAACATCCRCCAGCTCCCTCGGTACCGTGGGTGCATCCCATCTGGGCCCGTGGATTTGTGAATGTCCACCCTGCSCAGAAGGTCTCTAATCCTATCCTCCTCAACCAAAGGAAAGTCTTCCCTTCTCCAGACTTTCTCCCTTGTGTCCAGGCTGCAGGATTCCTGGGGGCTGCCCTTAGCAGTGAAGACTGCAGCAAAGAAGGCATTCGGTAATTCTGCCTTCTCTGTATCCCTTGTCACCAGGGCCCCCGCCCCAGTCAGTTGCGGACTCAATTCCAACCGGGCCTTAGCGTTCCTCGCTGCATCTCTGCATGCTCTGACTACATTCCTAGAATTCTCCCAAGTAGCCTGTCCCCTCTTCCACATTCTGTGTACTTTCTTCTTCTGTCTGAATTTGGCCAAGAGCTCCTTKTTCACCCATGCAGGTCTCCTGCCCCTTTTGCCGCACTTCTTGCTCGTAGGGATGCACCGCTCTTGAGCTTGGAGGAAGTGATGTTTGAATACAAGCCAGCTCTCCTGAACCCCTCTTCCTTCTAGGGCCTTAACCCATGAGATTCCAGTGTGTCCTCTATCCCCTTACACCCCTCAAAAAAAAAAAAAAAAAAAGTTAAAAAAGAAGTTTAATACCTTGCTGAAAGTTGCCTGGGAAGCCAATACCAAAACCATCCTGACAGTGTTAAAACAATGTTTTGGTATCAAACATTTTTATTTCATTTACTTCCACGCCTGTCTCCCTGCCTTTTCTAGTAAGCTCTTCTAATATGCTTACTCTGTTCAATGAAAAGCCTCTGGAAAAAAAAAATGTTCTTCTATATTGGAATAGATATACTTAGAGAATACTCTTTAAACTTTCTCTGAAAACACATATGAACCAAAGTTGAATAAGAAACAGTTATTAAAAAAAAGTGAAATGAGGGACCAGTAGCAAATCTATTTGCTTTGCTGACTAGATGGATAACAAAAACATCTAAGGGAACTAAGAATCCCTTAGAAAAAGGTAAAGCCTCAAGGAAAGCAATTACTTGCACTATAGTAATTTTTTTCAGTTACTGCATCCACCAAATGCAAGCCACTAAGTGGTAATTTTGGTAATCTGCAATTCATTACCACAAGCATACAAGAGAAAAATCTCATTCCCAGTCTCATATAACAGAAATAATCTTACAGTAGAGATTTACAACAAACTCAAGTCCCATATGTTAAACCAAGTTCTGAAGGAAAGAATAATTTAAGCTTTGGATAATCTATCTAGAGATTGATATGAGTCCACTCTAGTATGATGAAGCTAGACATATAGTAGCAGATTTAACACCCAAACACCTCCCATGTTGGTAGGTACTAGTAAGCAGTGCTTACAAGCTCACCCACTATATAATTTTATTTCTTTATAAACGGACAAAATTTAGCAGTGTCCATAAACTGAAATACAGAAGTTGATTGGCTAGATCTTACGGTCTTCCTTTCATGCATGGGGATATCAGCAGGGAGAGAAAGTACAGAAATTTGCTTAACATTACAGAGCTGCTCATGCAGAGCTGGGAGCAGGAGCAAACAATTACTAGACCCATCCTTAGTCCTTCAGATTAAACTGCTATAAACAGGTTACTCTATGCTTGAGGTATGCAAACATATAAATGTGACCCATCCTGTGAGATGGGCGAACGCCTCTGTTCTGAAGACTGACTGAAGTCCACATTCCCCCCCCCCCCCTTTTTTTTTGGTGTATTGAAAGTATAGACAAGTAAGAGTCTTTGTGGAGTAGTCTCTGAGACAATTCCCTTTTCTCCTTCCCCACATGCCTTGAGAGTCCATTCTTACTGACAGCATCACAGAGTCGAACCCTTCAGTTTATCAAAATAGCTGCTCTGCTGCCTCTATTCTACTCTGTTTCAAGTAGCAAGCAACTTCTACCCCAAGTACCAAGATTGAAATGGTAAGATAGTCAGGAAAGAAATCATCTGCTGCATCCAGTGGCCTGGATATACATCTTGGGGAGACATAAGCCCTGTCAAGACTTTCAACCTGGCCACTTTGTCTTCTCTGAGACTCTTTTGCTTCCTGGACATCACGTTTTGTCAGGTTATTGGAGGCAGAGTACCTCAAATGTCTTCCTGAAAAAAGTCACAGCAACCAATAGAAGACATCTTTGTAGAAACTAATGTAGGGAAAGGCCGGGGGCTGTGAGAGTATGTCACAGCAGAAGTTTAAGAGTCTAGTTAGAGGAGAAATGCATTGTTTAAGTCAAACTCCCACCTTTTCAAAGTATAGTACATTAGATATACAAGGGAAAGGTCTGCCTGGGTTGGGAAGCTGAATCAATATTAAAAGGGATCAGCTAAGAAATATCTAACTGCGCTTCGGATAGCTAATTTAAGGGAGATGAATCTTATCCTTAGGGCCACATTTTGCATCTCTTCTTCCTTCTGAGTAGCACATTGCTTAATCCAAAATGACTTTTTGCAAAGTATATATCTTTGCAAAATGAGCAAGGGTATTACAAGCTGACACTTAAACTATAACTCTGGAGCCAGGGACTACCATTTATTGTATACAGAACAAGCTGATTGTCCTGCTAGGCACTACTGAAAGTACACGCGTTAACTACGAAATATATAATCAGTCTAAGCAAGCACAGAATCCTACACTTAATACTAGTTGCTGAGTTCTCATATTGACCAAATGAGCAAGAAAATAGAGGTATTCATTATGGCTTGCTTCTTATGAAAGACTCATGCTTTAAAAATGCCGATACATTCCTAATATACCAAAGGACACCAAGCCTTTGGAGAGGGAGTTGGTGGGGGGGGGAAAGATCTTTTTCATTGTGACTATAGTCTTAATGACAGCACTTAGTAATTTGTATGCTGTATAATCGCATTGGGTTGATTACAATGATCTGTACACTATAGTTAGGGTTAGAAGACTGAATTTAGTACTGTACAGAACATTGGATTATTTCATACTGAATAATGACATTGCATATAAAATATACAATGTAACTTACAGGTGAACTTTAAAGTGCAAAAGGAAGATATCATAAAATAAAAAAATATATATTTTATTACATTTTATTGCTTAAGAAATTGACCTATAATAGCATTCAGTCAAGCAAGGTGCAAAATATTAAACAGGTGTAATTGCACATTTCCATCTCCTTGTAGCTGGATAGGAACCGATTAGATGATCTAATGACACCTTAAACTCTATGAATATACTAATCTGATTTCCAGTATTTCACCAGTTAAAATTTTGGCCATTTTCCCTGTAGTATGCCAATAACTAAGATTTGATTATTATCCGTAGAACAAGAAATAAATTATGACTTATGCTTGTTTCAGCCCTCCCACTCCCAAATTCTAGGCCAGTGCTCTGGTGCCACCGTGTCCTATGACTCACTGCTTCTTAACTTCGTTCTAGCCACTGAATTACACCAGGGGCTGATACCAACTAGAAGTTACAAGGGAATATGGTAGCTGATCGTTAGCATTGTGGCTGCAACAGGGTGAATGACAGAGCCAAGAAATGGAAATAAAACAAAAACAAACAACAACCACCTTCATCCTGCCCCAAACAAATATCTATTTCACTTGTAATAAAAGTTAGACTATTTATGGACTGCTATTAAGCCTAACTGGAGCCTAACTGGCAGAAAGAATATCTGGCATTAATTTGAAATCTTCAGCAAATACACAGTCCATACTTCCTGTTGGGAGTTTGTTTCAAAGGTTATCATTCACCATAAAATGTGTCTTATTTCTAATTTGAGTTTATGTATCTTCTGTCTCCAGCCATTAGCTCTTGTTAYGATCCTTCTATTATATTAATATAGCCTTTTAGTACATTTTCTCAAGCCTATCAACCCTTCTTTATGGCTCTTTTCAACATTATCTTCAGGTTATTGTTCCATTAAATATCAACATCAGATTGTGCAGTACAGCAGAATCAGTTTCACTATTACTTTTATCACAGAATAATTGAGGTAAAAATCACTTCCTTACTTCTAATCTACTACCCTATTTACAAAACCTGCAGCAAACACATATACAAGGGACTAAGAGATAGTGCCTTGTGTGTGTGTTAAGGCTCTAACAATTAATCCCAGCAGCAATATAGATTATGCATCCTTTTTTTATTTGTTAAAAAAAAAAAAAAAAAAAAAAAGACACACACACTTTATGTCACTTCAAGCTCATTATCTCTTGTTCTCTAAAAGAACTTGAAGAGTTAATTCATTTTCTCACTGAAGCCATGTCTCCTTTTATCTTCTTTGTGTTCTAGAATCCATTACCTTCACTACTTCTCCAAACCTTACAGCTCCCTATTCTTCTAACCAGTGATGTCTTCCAGACTTCTCCCCAACCCCCAAGCAACAACTTTCATAAGTGCCGTGCAACGAGTCAGAAACAGTAATTAAGCTGAGCTTTTACCAGCACTGACAGAGCAATAGGCAGGTCATATTTGCTCRTTTTGCTGATGATCAATATCTGTATAGTCCAATATCTACCAATCACCATTAATAACATATCACTCCTCATAGGGCTACGTATGTGACACTAAAGAAAGGCCCAGATATGRTGCACATTAGTAAGTAATTTAAATTTATATAAAAATGAGAGAGCATTCAACAACATCAATGACCAGCACCAAAACTCCGTTCTGTTACAGTTCTGCAGATTGGTGAAMAGGTATTGTGACTTACACTGAAGAAGCGATGGTGGGATGTGAAAGGATGAAGGTGGAAGCAAAYGGCAACTGCCACATCTCACAGCATGAAAGTTTTCTTTCCTCCAAACAAGGCATAAGCCCAACCTGATATGTACGGACCTATCTTGAAATCTGGTCATTGTTCCCTGTTGTATAGCACCTCTGCTTTATGTTTTCTCTGAGGAAGTGTATACCTTCACACAGTATATTCCTTTTAAATTTGTGTCCTTATCCAAGGCTGGGCCTTTTTATATCATCGCCAAGGTGATAAAAGGGGGCATAAATTATCTGATGCATCTATGTCATCAGAAGCACTTCCAAATGATATGCAGTGTTATCAAAATTTCACTGTAGCATATCTGTATTAGAGATATAGAACTACAATTTCATAGGATAAAATTTCAGATTTTCTACATAGTATGATMATAGAATTGCTATTTGTAACACATTCAATAGAAGTCTTACACAGATAATGAATTCCATGACTTAAACATATGCTGTCTTATTCATTATAAAATGCTGTAGTTTCATTCTTTCCTCGGTTTTAAATGCAAGCGAGGGAGAGTTTTTCCTGTGATATATTTCCTCTATCATTTTCTATCTTTAATACTATGTTAAGTACAAGGTCTTGTCTTTTAATCTTATGTCATTATAATAAATATTAATAGTAGAAAGACAGCTACTGCTTTTCTTACAAAGCTTAGTTGAAATGAGCTCTAAACTGAAAAGTAACATTCTATGCGTTCAGATTTTCAAATTTACATTTATTTTAACCAGAAAAAAAGTTTGCATATGTTTCTTCACAGATACAATTTTATCACATATAAAAACTTTTCCTACATGTCCTAGAGTTTGAAGAGATTATTAAAAAAGAAAAAAAAMCAGATAATYACAAACATCTAGGAGAAGAATAGAGAACAAAGACTATAACATTTTATTACAAATTCATAGTGAACTTGCAGTTTGATAACTGTATGCAATGTAATCTCCTATCTAGACCACCTCTAGTAAAACTGGAAATCGTTCGAAAAGGCTGGATGAAGGATTAGATGGCTGCCACACAGAAAAGTGGGGCTAGATTAGAAGACTTCCAGAAGTCCTTCCAATCAGTCATTATTCTATGAATGACTGAATAGATAAAAGCTTTTTAGCCTGAAGAAAGAAGTCTGAGAAAGGACATACATGAACAGTTTATAAAAGTCATGAATAGTGGGGCAAGAGAGRGGAGGGAACAGAATGAATGAATGATCACTGCCTCTTTTGATATAATGACTAAGGTGTGTCAAACGAAGTAGGTGACAAGATTAAAATAACAGAAAGTGGTTCATAACACAGCTTGTAGCATAGCTGTGGGATTCCTGACCACAGGATGCTACAAGTTTGCACAAGTTCAAGGAAAGCCTGGATAAAAAAAAAAAAAAAAAAAAAAAAAAAATCAGTTCTAGCTCAGGAACTTCCTAAACTACAAATGCTTTGAGGCTGGGAAAGTATTTTTACTTGCCTCAGTCTTATGCGCTCAGACATTTACTCTTCCTCCCCGGTCACTGTCAGAGGCAGGATAGCAAGCTACATGAACGTTCAGCTTGGCCCAGTACCCAGTTCATTGTATTATCTTCCTTTGTTCTTAGCTAAAATATTGACTAATAACATTTTAGCCTGAAACTTGCTCATGAATCTTTTYGGAAGCTTTCATTTGTCCACTTAAAACAACTTTTCCTCCCTCCCAAGTCTTGTCTCCATTTTTGATCTGAAAAAGAAACACATTTKCTCAAATCAGCTTTTAAAAATCATTAGTATACTTAAACCAGTTATAAAGCTCCTAAAAGACAATTTATCTGTGAGTATGAGGTCCTGGCAGTTTTTCACAATATGCTACATTAACATTGCTGCTAACAGACTCCTGTAGTTGTCAGGAAATACTCCTCTGGAAAGGTTCACTCTCGCGCTCACTGGAGTTTATGCTGATCAATAACAAGAGCTGGATCAGGCCCACAGAGTGAAATTGTACACTCACTAATGATAGAAAAGTTGAACTACAGTTGCAGTTGTGCCTAAGAGGAAAAGGTCACTGGCCTCAAAAAAGTCAAACAAAGTATCTAGAGTACTAYTGCTTAGCACCAGAACAGACAATTCTGCTTTGACTGACGTCAGCATTTATGTCTTCTCTGGGGTCTTTTTAATCTGCTGCCATCGATAAAAACGTAATGGCAATAGCAACTTCGGGCCTTTACCTCCAACAGCTCTACACTATTTTGTGCACCTTTCTCTGTATATGTGTGTATGTTTATRTATGATTTAAAAAGAAAACAAAAACCTCACTCCTATGGAAGGTATGTATTCAGAAAACCTCCCCTTTAATCCCAGTGTTATCATGGTCAATACACGTAGAAACTACTTCTGGCACTAGTTAAATAAATATCTTGATCCATGATTCCATTTTTCCTTTAAGCTCTACATATTGTTCTCATCCTCTCACCTTGCCCTGGTTGTATGATTGGTCCACCCTGTCCTTTCAGCTCCTTGGAATAGAAACCATATTAGCTTTTGTCAGGAGCATATCATAGAATCAGTAAGGCTGGAAGGGACCTCTGGAGATCATCTAGTCCAACCTCCCTGCTCAGCAGGGTCACCTAGAGCATGGTAGACAGGGTTGCATCCAGGCGGGCCTTGAAGATCTCCAGAGAAGGAGACTCCACARCCTCTCTGGGCAACCTGGTCCAGGGCTCCAYCACTCTCCCAGGGAAGAAATTCCCCCTCACGGTCAGGCAGAACTGCCTGTGCTTCCATTTCTGCCCACTGCCTCTTGTCCTGTCACAYGGGACAACTGAAAAGAGTTTGGCCCCATATATCTAATATAGCAGTGTCTTACTGTTTCCTATAGTTTGCAGTCACTACACGTAATGTATACCTCAAGAGTGAATTTAACCTTGAAACTCTTTCTGGGATGGATACAAAAATCAGATATTTAATATGATTTGAAAGTTTTTAACACCAGTTCAATTCAGCTCAATTCCAGGACCTCTTTCCAACTTCAGTCCATCTTCAGGACTTCGAACATCAGTCCTCTCTCAAGACATACACAGTACTTAAAAGGCAGTGTGTATGCCAAAGCACAGTTCAGGGTGTGTTCGATACACACAAAGCTTTGTCTTCYAGCAGTATCTAGCTACGCTAACCCAAGTTTTATTAATTGATCTTGACATGAATGAATGCATGCATTCACTTTTTACATTAGTCTTTTCCTTATGTGGCAAAAATTAGGGTAGAAGTGTAGTAATGCTTACTAAGGCACTAGTCACATGAGGAATCCTCTGGGKTAAGGCAAGCCTCCTGCAGCTGGCTAAGCTGGCTTTAGCATCTCTCTCTGTTAAGGTCAACACACACATTTGAGCAACAAAAATAGATTTTAATTAGTATATATTAAGTAAAATATCGTGTATATAATTTTGCTGATTTTCTTTTTGCCTTTGATTTCTAAATCTGCCCAATCTCCAAGTTTCTTCTGTCCCGCTAACAATGGCTTAAAAAAAAAAATAAAATAAAAGTGACAGAGCCCTGCACTAATAGCACCAAAGTGCAATCAACACTGAGTTTTTGTTTGAATCCATTCTTAAACAARGGTACAGGAACCCTTCCTTGCTCACAGGTCCATGCTTTTAAATAGCTTTGAGGAATGACAACATCAAAATGTGCTCTGTAAATAAAAGGTGAACAAAACCAAGGTAAGGTTTTCTTTAGTTTGCATCATAAGTTACAGATATTGCCTACAGAAGGTCTAATCTCTCCCCTAGGTCATCTAATTTAATCACCTTTCATCTCTTTCTTGTTGATAAGCCTGAGAAGCCTCTGTAACAATCTTCAGCTTCCATGGTGTTAAGCTATAAATACAGAAAACTAAATAAAACTGAATTASTGTGGCTGCAAGTGAAGAGAGAATAGTATCCACTTAGATATTTCATATACTCAGTTATGCAGAGGTCACAAGGATTCAGGTAAAGGTCTCACATACGACTGTTTTAGTAGTTCAGTGGTTATTGTGGGTTTTATGCTTTCATCAAGTTAAGGCACAAATGTCCAGGTATTTAAAAACAAATTTTTCATTTTGAGCACTAGGGAAATTACCATTTAAAAATCAAGCCATCGTTCTAGTATTTTATCTTGTGCAGCAAAATGTACCCATATGCATGACAACATACATACAGTTTAACATACAGAAAATAAAAATTCTGAAGTATGCTGAACATTTAGAAAACCTTACATAATAGTTGCCTAATTATGTATCTATAATTTTCTTTAAATAGTCACCTAGGATAGTCATCTTACCTGGTATATATGCATTTGCTTTACTAGTGCACTTGATTTGAGCTTATAGAAAGCACCTTCATCACTGTTCTACCTCTAATGAATGCTACCTCTTTATTAATCTCTGTTACATTATGTCCCTGCTATTATTATGAAGGAAAAGTATCATGAAGTATGAAGTGTGCATTGTGGGAGCAAAARAGTGAACAGATATACTTTTGTAAGTGTATATAGAGACATTTATATTCTGTTTTCTACTTCAGTATACAGAAGCAGTTCAGTTTTCCTACACATGATGATGTGTTATAATAAAGAAAAACATTTTATATGTACAATCTTGATCTTGACAGACAAATTTATTTGGATACAAAAGGAAGTGCTCATGATGTGGAGGACAGAATTAGAAACAAGAATTTCTATTAGCAACTCTGCTGACTCTCARGAATGTCACACTGAAGCAAACTTAAGAGAAATCAACGATGACCAGATTTTCTGTAGCCCTTTGCCTGGTAGGAAAAAGATCTGCACAGATGATAGTCGAATTCATGCTGAAAGTTAATTTAGTGTTGTGTTTTTTATAAAGCTGTAAGTCTGAGATGGCTAGAACTCCTCTTTATTTACAATATTAGAAAAGAGGCCAAATCTTAAATGAGGAATTTACACCTTAAACACAAGTGATTCAATTATACTCATGCATAACTCTACAGAGATAGAATTTTTTACCATATTAGTTGTCCCTTCCCCCCAAAAGGCAATTAAATAAAGGAAGCTCTAAGTAAACAACACAGAATAATTACAAAAGTTCTTTGAATCTGTATTATTTTTTACATTAGGATTATTTTTCCTGCTGTGGAAACAGTTTTGCAATATTATACTAGCAAAGCAAAATAGTTTGCAGGTTCTTGGCAGAACTTCTGCATCATAGGGCTTAATAACACCCTTGGATTCAAGTTAGACCACAATACTAATCCAGTTATTTGGAAGTCCGTGGTTTTGAGATTTAAACAGAACTGCAGACTGTAAAAAACAACTGATAATAAATATTTAAATAAAGAGGAAAAGCAGAACTGATTTATATTAGGGATAGAAAAAGCCTTCTTTAGTTATAAGCCTTTTACAATTGAGCAAGAGAGTTTTAGAGAGTAAGTACAACTCTTWCTTAACTGCTGGAGAAAGAAGGTAAGAGGAAAAACAGACAAAGCCTGAGATAAAGTTGATAATGGGCATTAGCCAGTCCTTTTCATATTTTGTAATAAGAGCAAGTCAAAGCTTCCACTGATTAAAATCATATATATTGACTGAAGACACAACTGCATTACAACCAATCATTATACTACCACATTCTGTCAGTTGCCCAAAGAGAAAAAAGAAAAAAAAAAAAGAAAGCCATTGAAAATCCTGTTCATCTTTGCATCACTAATAACTCAGAGCAATCAGCTGCAGACGATCAGTGTGAGCATCCCAGTACATGCCTCTGAAATAGTAAATTACCTAAGTAAACACACACATATCTTCATTCCTATGACTCTCAATTACACTGGCTCAACTGTAGGAGAATCCATGGTTTCAACTGCTGTTGCTCCCTTGGAGGATGTGCTAGGTACCGATGAGGTTAACCTCACTGGCCAGAGCTCAAGCCACAGCTCTGCCAAACATGCTCCACCTTCCTGTAGCAATCTGAGACAGGGCAGGAGGGAAGCAATGCTTCCTTCTCCATTGTGGTCTATACAGATTATTACTTTAAAGGTGCAGTGTCTCGAACTCAAGATCGTCAATGTTGACYGAGATGGTCGCATGTTGTTGCTTTACAAATAGTAATATTAAATAATTCTATGTAGGACAGGGCTTATTGTTCAGCACAGAAAGCCAAACACTGGAAGTGAGATTATAATCTATGTTGCTTGCAGTTACAGTGGTTTAAAATGCCTTTGCATTCAGTAACAGCAGATCACATTGCAGAAACAACAAAAAAAAACAAAACAAAAAAAAAAACTTGAGCTTAGTGGTTTCAAGGTACTTAAAACAGTAATTAAAATAATTTCTCTTTCTTAGACTTGTAGTGCTTGTAAATAATCACCTGCTTCATGGGAATGATTCTTATGTTTCTGTTACAGTAGACAGTGACCAGATTATTATAAATCTTTTTCTTAGTTTTACAACAAACACATGGGTTTAATGACTTCTAAAATAATCATGTGATTTAATTTGTTTAAGCTGAAAAGTTCCTACAGCATGAAAATTACTCGGACCAAAAAAAAAAAAGATTAAAAAGCTTATTGGAACAAAGCGATTCTAATTTTAACAAATACTGAAACATACTTCTACACTTTCTAATTGTTTTCTACTCTCTAGTGTTTAGAGATGCCTTTTRGGGGCAAAAAAGAACTCCTTTGTATTGGAATAACAGCCCTACAGAACTGAGTCATTCTATTAGTAAGTCTCGGTTGCTGAGTTATATAAATGCCTTTACTATAGCACCAAGTGTTCATATATATGMTCATAATAGCTTCTTAATCAGAAGATGATCATATCTGGTGCCCCAAAAGAGGATGACAAGTCCACAATAACAATAAAAGAACATTCATAGTGCCACCCTAGATTTCATTTTCAGAGATCAGTGAAATCTTGCAAAGCACTTGCATTTCGCTTAACTCAAGTTTTTGGATGAACAAACTTCATGAAACCCACCTTAAAGAAAAGATAAATAACTAATCTCTTTATTTAAACCATTACTCTTTACTGTCTCAGTAATTATATTTTTTTCCTTTATGAAAATAAGTTTGGTATATGCAATTTATTATTTTTAATGTCAGCCTGATGACTTAACAGTAAATTAAGACATTTATGATTTATTAATTGGTAAATCGGAAACTGCAAATATTCCTGTAGCTAAAGGATAGCACAGCTCCTCGCTATTTTGAATATACCTTGTTAAAGAGCCCAGGTCTTGTCTCTTTCCCATGAGAAAAACGTCAGTCATATTGTGCACTTGAATTTATAGAAGCAGTAACTCAAGTGAGCCAATGTTTCAATTACAGGGCATCATACGAGTATCAAAGTACTTTTTTCCTCTCTGTTATAAAGGTTTTGGTCTCAATGGATCTGTGACTTGCTCTACATTGCACTTCCTCTTCTCACATTGTAAGTTATATTCTTCAAAGTCAGTCCTGCATGAGCCAAGTATTTCTAGGTCATAAAAATAACTGGGATAAAACACATGTGTACAGGACAGTTTGACTTGATATAATCAGTCCAAGTCAGGCAAGACAACAGCATCTGTACGAAAGGAAATCTATTCACTTATGTTCCCAGAGTTGATGAGGTGACCTGGACCTAATTGATCTTTATGTCAGTGCCTTTCCATCACAGTAAAGAAGCATTATATTAATATACTAGCAGACGCTGTTTATGACTCCTACGACTCCTAACCCTTGCATTCTGCTCTAGGATCATACTCTAATCATCCTCCTCCTCATCATCATCTTTAAGGCTCCCCACATGGAAAGGGTCCCCTAAGTCCTTCCTTCCTTCTGTTTGCTAATAGTCTTCCAATCTGTTCTATAGAAATAACACATTAATCACTTCTCCATATGTTGGGGCTATATCTACTGTRCTTTTTAAGATTTGGCTTCTATTTTGAAATTCAATTATTTTCCTTGTCTTAAATGCCTTCAAAAGTACAGAAAAAAAAAGAGGAAAGGGAAGAATGTAGTCTCTACTTTACTTGGATTATCATTTCTGTGGCAGTCATGGTGAAGATTTGTGAATTCACATACCTTTGACGCAAGAAATTCACCCCTTTAGCTGAAAATGGGGTCTTATATTCACCTCTGTTGTCTCRTCCTTACCACCAACCAAACCTTTCCCATCATTTTTCAACTCAGTCTAAATCTCTTGTTTCAGAACTGCCTTAAAACTATGCAGTATATATATATATGTATATGGAAAGCAGGGGAAGTTCTTCAAARAAGCCAGAGCAAGTTCTTGTACTACTACTACTATCTACGTACTTGTGAGGAAAATGTTATGATGGCAGCCCTCTGTCTTCATGTTAAGTGGAAGATCACACTTCCTAGTATCTCCCATGTCGATAACTGCACTCAAATGAAGCTTCTGCTTGTTTTCCATTTGATAGATCATCCATCCCAAAATGTATTTCTAAGCTTCTTAAGACATACTTTTATGCATACCGATGTCTTCTAGATATCACTCTGAATATAATGTATAGGAAGAGCTATGTGCTGTCTGTAAAATGGGAAGAAATACTGGAAGGCTGAGGTCATTTGACTTTCTTTTTGATAATACCACGTTTTCTCTTGTTTTGATATGTTCACAAGGAAATAAAGAGTTTTTCTGTCATTTTTTCCTCTTCAGATCTTGATCTTTAATCCATCTGCAGTTAACTGTGTAGCTTGCATTTGGGAAAACCAAAAGATTCTGCTAGGTGGTGTTAGTATACAGCATCATTAATAACAACATATCCTTCTAGAAAATAYTTTAAAGCTTCTGCTAAACAGTAAAACTTACCCACAAGAACAAATGCTAATTGATGATGGCTTCACACAGATAAAGTTAACATTACTTGGCGTCATTTCTTCAGTGCCCCCATTATATACTGGGCTGCAGTTGATCAACTGCAGTAAGTCTTTACTGAAAGTGTTATTTCTGTCTTATTTAGCAAAATTCAGGAATGGGCATAGTTAGTGAGTGAAAAAATTAGCTTAAAGCTGTCTTGCCTGAAAGTGTCCTCTGGAAAAATGGTATTTATGTTAAATGAGATGGCTAATATCAGGCATGTTCAACTACTCTTCATTCTGGACCCATATTTAATCAAGGTAAAAATAATAATCTGCTTTGTCCATGCTAAAATATTCAGTTTTCATAGAAAGACCCCTACTTTGTCTCATCTCTAGAAAGCTGGAGAGTCTTTCCTCTGACCTCTGTTGCCTTCCCAAATTTGAACAATACAACAAAGACCAAGATAGCCAAGAAAGGTCTTTCTGTTTTACCTGCATTTAGCCCTTCATTCTACGTGTTAGGGTAAGAATAGTGCTGTCAGTGTCCAAAGTCGCTGTAATTTGTCCAGCCAAATATGGTAATGTCCTTCTTGAGGAAACTGTCACAGAGGTTTCTACTAGCACGCTTCGGGTCTAGGAAGCAGTACAACAGAACGGACTGAAGTAGTCCAGATCACACACGCATCACCGACGATCAAACCTTACACATAGGGGAGTGAGAGGAAGTGCTGCATGGCCATTTTTTTTCCATTTCATGACCTACTGCTAGAATCTGGGTAATTTTATGAATTTTTCAGTAAAACTTTAAGGATTCTTATTTCGAACCATACTATTTTATAGCTACATTAAATTGTATTGACTGAGTGGGGTTTTTTTGTTTGTTTGAGGATTTGGGTTTGATTCATTCAAAAATTCAAAACAAAACTCAGGGACTCAAATCACTCTTATGTCTTGGGGTAAAAAAAAAAGAAAAAAAGAGAGAGAGAAGAAACCAAAAAAATCTATAAATCTAAGTATAGCAAAATCAACCAAGTTCCAAAATAAATACTTTAACACAGCATTTTTTTCAGCATAGTCTCTGACTTTTTTTTTTAACATTAATCTAGCAGTCAGTAGAAAAAAAAATGAAGAAAGAAATCATTTAATTATCCGCATAGCCTCTGTAGGCTATATAAATTTATAATAAACTACATAAATAATGAATTAAAACCACCAAATAAAGTATAATTTCTTCCCTTGATCTGAACACTATTTTTAAACAATTTTTTGAAATCAAAACATACTCATTCTTCTCATTTTCATTCATGCACTAGAGACAATGGGATATAATTAGAGAATTGTGACCATTTTTAAACCTTACAAGTCTAAACAATTTCATAATAAACAACATTCATTTTCCTGAGCAACTTTTACCTTTTGTTGCACTTTTCTGTTTCACTCACTTTTTTTTGTTTCACCCTATTTGATTGTGAGAAATCCTATCACACCATTTGAACTGCAATAGATTATCTGTAAACAATACTTGTCCAATAGGTCTATGAGTTGCTGAAAGTCTACGTAAATCATTATGCCATTCATGAGGTAAAATAACTCAGAGGATCTAATCCAAAAAATCATGAAATCAGCTTTTGTAGTTCAAGATGAATACATGTCAAAACCATTCCTTTTTAGGTATCAGCACTCAACATGCATAAGAGCAAAAGAAATTGTCTTGATGAGGCAGCCATGCCAAACAACACATTTTCAAATACTAACCAAGCTCAATTTCAAAATCAGATAAAATTTTAGTTTTTCTGCACACACTGAGTGGCCATGCTAAAAATCTGTCGTATTTGATGGCAAATTTTTCATGCATCAGTCCTCATCTTCTGCAGACCATACCCCATCTTGTTTTGCTCTGGTAACAGACCTGTCACCAGGCTTGAGCTGTTTACAACATCTTGATACTGATGCAAATCTCCTGTCTTTCTATTTCTATTTACAGTCTGTAGAAAACCTTTCTAGTCTCTTCTCACAAGCATCTATTTATCATCTATGTTTTTCTTTCCTCCACTCCTTTCAGTCCTCTTCCCTCTTCATCTCATTTCCTTAGCTTTTAACTAACGCTCTCTTTTTCTGGTACCAGTTCATTCCCACTTGCCAGATAATCTATTTCAAGCTTCYATTTTTATTTATTCCTCAGTGCAGGTAGCTTATTTGACTTCTGAATTGTTTTCTCCACTAGGTGGTCTCTTATTTATCATGTTCGCAGTATCAATCATCAATCTCTAAAGTTGTGTACCCTGAATATTTGGTTCATTCGATATCTTCGGATCTGAAGACCTATCACCCCCTCCTCTCCATCGTATTCTTCAGTTTAGACCTGTGTCTAAACACAGTATAAGGAACAGTTTATTGCTAGTAGAATTATGATGCTGTGTCTACCAGTAGTCAAAAAAAGAAAAAAAAAAAAAAAAAAAAAACCACACATCTTGTTTGTTTTCCTTCTGAAGCACTTGTAGCCTGTTTACATGACACAAGTGACACTTACATTCAGTAGCTGAATAGTTTTACAAAGGGTATAAGTTAGTCTAAAATTCACTCCGCGTGATTTAATACACATACAGCAATAAAGGCCTGGACATCTTCACTGAATTAATAATAATAAAATATAATCAATATATCATACACTTAAGACCAGTAGCTATCAGGTACATTTTCATGCATAACATCTTTCCTGAAATACTTATTTACATGGTAGTTCCGCATGCAATTAAAAGTGAACAGGAATTTAAGGACAGAATTTCAGCGGACATGTAGTTGTGACCCAGGAATTAACACACTGTTACACACAATTAAACCCTCCTAGTATATGTCTAACCTGTCTCAAAAACAAACTACTTTGCCTCAGTGTTTTACTCTCCTCATAGCCTGAACGGATTGTCTGAATCTCACTGCCTCAACGTCGTTCCCTTTTTCTAAGTTCAAAGAGGAAGGGGAAACAATTGCCTTTCTAGTTCAACAGCAAACTTCTTGGTTTTCTTCACCGTGCTGGATCCTGTCATAGCTGATTCTCTGACATTTTAGGCTTACTGTCTAGTTCAACTTCATTTTGCCCAGAAGCAAATTACTGTGACTTAAAGGAGGTAATTGCCTTCACAGCCAAGTCTCTGGGACATCTGGAGAGGCTCAGAGCACGATGTCTAAATTGCTGTCAGCCCCTATTCTGCACACACGTGCGTGTACAGCATGTCAGCGTACTGCCACTTCAGCAGTAGATCCACTCCGTAGATCAGTTTGCAGCTTGAATAAAGCACAGTAAGTCACCAAGCAATGGGTCAGCTGTTCACTCTTCCCAAAGAATAATCCTGAATCCTTTCTCTCCCCTCCACCTCCTATTTTCTGCTCTTTGTCTGATGGTCCCCTWAGGCACTGAGCTATTTGCATCTTCAAATTATCTTACAGCACCATTTATTGTTTAGCTGTGGTTAGCTTGGACAGAAGACGAGTATTTTTACAGATACACCGATAAAACAAATTMAACATTTTAAAAGTTTAGGAAGTAACTGGAATATATGCCCTAGACTATTTGATAGAATTTGTACCTAGACTATTACTCAAGCTAAAAATAAATCTGAATTTAATTAGAAACAATCAGAACTACATGGGGAAGGGGACACAAATCCCATCATTCACTCCCATTGTGGCTATTCTGGTCACCCATCCTCACAAGAATGTAACAAAAAAATATTCTACTTGACAGTCCAGCCATGAGGTCTTAAATGTATGGTATATCGCCTAATTTTCAGCATAATAAATCAGGGACAGTGTCTAAGGTTTGATTGCTATATGTCAATGTGTTAAATCACAGAGGAGAAGTTCAGATTATGTCCTTTGTACATTTATCAGACTATCGAATATCTCCTGAGATATAGAAGTGTCACTTAYGCCGTCTACATAAGCTGGACAAAATACACTGAAAGCGTGTCTATGTATATATCTAAGTTTATTACTGTTTTATTATTCTAACCTACTTTGAGAGGACAGATTCCCTCCGCTTCTAAAAACCCAAACCTTCAAATTTGATRGGATTTGCACAAGATTAATAATTTAGAGCAATTCAAATATCTTTAATCATGATGAGGGGAAAAAAAACAACAAAAAACCAAAAAACAAGACGATCACTTTGCTTTACAAGTAAACCAAGTTACCTTATGCAGAGAAAGTTACTACCAACAGCAGAAAGGCAGGTAGATTTTGGACCTGAATTCTAATACACGCCCCTCTTAAAGGATAAAAAGAATGTAATACGATTATAATTTCTGTTAGGAATATCACTATAATAAGATGTTCCTTGTATATTGGTTAGATTGAGACCAGCAATCCAACTTGCACAGGACTGTTGCATTTACACTGAACTTTAATGAATTTGTTGAACCCTATTTCTAAGATTATTTACATGTACTTGTTTCTCAAGACAAGACTGAGTCCATGAGAAGGGAAAGAGAAGTTGTGCCCTGTACGTCTGGATGCAAGTGTATCGCTAGGGGTCAAACAGCATTTTGTCCATGATAAGCACATGGGAATAGGTTCAGCACTGTAGGAAGTTAAATGAAATTTAAATTGTATATTTCATTTTTCAAGTTCTCATTTGGAAATTTTTATGGAAAGTTGAGCTGTCAAACTAGCTGTGTCTCCTTCCTCATTTCTTAGCTTTTGCTATTTGCAGGAGAACTAAAATGATAGTTCTCAGTGATTACTTGCATAACTCTCTTCCTAGCTAATAATAATTCTTCAGTCTCATTAAGATTATATTATAACAGGAAACTGGTACATGTTAATTGAAAAATCACTTGTAATCACGTTATATAGCACATTCCTCGATAAAGGCATAATGAAATCTCATATCATTAGCCAAACACCCTGCAATGATCCTTAAAACYTCTGTTGAGCAATGTGCATCGTTTTCATGGCAGTTGCGCTAGCCCCATTTCCAAACATGAAGAAAATACAATCAGTCTATCTTTTTTGATATATCAGTTATGTCAAAACAGAACAACCAAGTTCCGATAATTACTCAGGAAGTTATGTTTTTTCTGAAAATTACTAGTTTCAAAAAGAGTGAGAGAGATATGTAAAGTTCCAGATGTTTAAAACTGTCAAAGTCAAGATTCTTTTTGATTAAATTGGGAAAGTTTTAAAAATTCTTCATTTTTATATAAGTAACTAACTAGCAAAAGGAAAACATACAGAAAAAGAAGTTGCACTGTCATTCTTGAGGAAGTCAAGAAAATGTGTTCTCCTTTTACCACTGAAAATTTTAAACATATAGATCTGAAAAAGCTGTTATTTACAGAAACAAAAAAGTGAAAAGGAAAACATGAAGATATTCCCTTGTATGACATGTTCTCATTGCAGTCAGAAGAGAGCAAGAGAAAAAATTCCAAAATGTCAACATGCAACTTATGTATTTCTATTTCAGATGTTCAAAGAGATCCTAACTTTTTATCATCATCTTTCTAAAATAAATTAAAACCAAGAGATTGCAACAAAAGAGCAATAAATTACAAAATCAAGCACTAAAATGTGTTCCATCTTAATGCTGCCAATTCAAGTATGTATTGTGATGCCGGCCTTTATTAGTCATTCACATCTTCTGTTTCTCTTTCCTACAAAAGCTGTCCTACCTTTGGAATGCACACAGAAACAGGGAGAAAAATCTGCGTGTAGAATACTAAATCTTGAATTTTCTTACTATCAAATACTTAGCTTTTGATATATATTTTTTGAAGAAAATGCGTGGCATTAAGCTTTTTAACCTGGAAATCTATGAAGCACTCACTTTAATTTAAAAGCTTAGAATTAATAACATCAGCTTTAAAGTCACCTTCCCTCAAGAAATCCTGTATCTAACAAACCAAAGACTACTACAAGTGAAAGCTATCAAAGACAAATCTTTATTGAATCTTTTTATAGGTGAAAATCACCATGAACCTTAGCTAGCTAAGGTGCTTATGTCACACAGAAACTAGAGGTAAGAAAGAATCCACAGAAAAATAAAATAAATAAATAAAAAGAAATCACAGAACCCCTGCAGTAACAGCTCAAATAAATGCCAAGAAAACAAAGAATTACAGACAGCCAGTTGCAGATTTAGTAACTAKGTACATGTCCATTCTGGGAGACATCTGCATTGTGCGGCTTAAGACCTACAAACTTTGGCTCAGCGAACACCATACATGCTGCATCATGTTATACMCACTAAACTTACCTGCCTCTACACCATCTCCTCAACAATCATGGACGTCACATTTGGCAAAACATCTGAGGTATTTCTTGACCATACAGAATGGGCTCTTTTCAATACTTTTCATTGTTTGTTGTATACTTAGGGATAATGTATCTTTCCTACCCAATTCAACCTCCATTCAACTTACTGCCACATAAAACTTTTGAGCCTTCACCTCACTCTTCCTTGTATTTTTACTAGAGCATCAAGCCATGGACCCATTAGCTGATGCTCTTCTGCAGCAGCGCAAGTATTTTAAGTGTCTTTTTGCCACTAGTATTAATGAAATGCAAGAGGATATCAAGACGACAACACATCACTTGATTGCTCTATTTCTGCTAAGTACTCTGTAAATATTTTAAGTGCCATGATTGCTACCTTACCCTGTGCATATTCTTATGTCCACAGAGCAAAAGAACAAGCATTCTGGTCTGGGATATGTTTTTGTTGACCTAGGCTGACCAGCAACAGTTTCTAGGCCTACGCAAGGAACCTGCCCCATCTTTCTGGGGCTACAATAAGCAACAAAGAACCAAAAGAGAGAAGCAGCCCAGTAAAACCATACTGTGTTAGTGGGTTGCTCCAAAAGTCTACTGAGTCCTAACTAACCAGCATGGTTCCAGCAACTCCAGCACCAGCTTGTTGGTAGCACACATTTGCAGTGCTATACTGGAAGTCCTTTGTACACAGAGCATGCTTGGATGGAGGGTGATCTTAAACTGTGAGGGCATCGAGAGAGGGAGGAGTGGGCACACTGAGCCAGCCAGTATAATAATGTTAAGCGTTACTCATTAGTTCTGCAAGGACTGTTTGGGTGTTCTCACCCTTTTAGCGTTTATACTGGTGAGTGAAACTGCCAGAGTCCTGCAGAGCTCTGATATTCTTGAGATTGTTCAGGCTTATATTGTTTACCAATGGCACTTCTTGTACATTAACATCTTCAATTAAGATTGACCCTACTATCAATGAGATTCATTTGCCCATCGCTCTTTCAGGGGCTCCACTTATTTTCCCTGGTTACAGAAAACAACGCTGAACSCAACAGCAGAGTACAACAGCCCGGCCTGTCAGGAAATAGGGCTATATGCTAAGCAGTTATATGAGGCTGACTGAGTGAACACTTGGAAGGCTGAAGGCAAGATGGCACTAGCTCCCAGTTTGTTTGGATGCAATGGCTCTAAGTGTTACAAATAACTCCAGTCAGCTACCTATCATTAGCACAGCTAAAAGCGAATGTTTTCATATGACATGTACCCTGCACACTGACTGTGTTCTTTGCTGATTTGTACAACTGGAAATCTACAAAACTGGCAACATCAGGCTAGGTCCTAAGAAGCATTCAGTGATGGGCACAATACCTGCACACATTCTAGTAACATGATTTAATCCTTATACATCCAGTTTTACGCACTACCACGAGATATGCATGGCATAAGAGTTTGAGATCCTACTTACTTATTTTAAGTTTCTTGGATAATGTAAAGCATAGTTTTTCAGAGCGTGCTGTGCCTATATAGCTCAACGGGCTTTAAGCAAGCATAGGTGATTGCTACACCATAACCACAGATTCTCATAAAAATAGCTTCTGCAAGTAATTTAATATTTTTCCAATACTATATTACAAGCTTTTGGCTTAACTATGAATTTCCTTACAGATAAGCTAAAACCAGCCAGCTAATAAAAGTAAAACTAAGTACTTGACTTTACCTACTGGAATATTGTGGAAAAAGGAAATTTACAGCAGTGTAGCCTACTTCAGGGATATGCATTCTAACCCCCGAKGTAAAAAAGGAACATTCCAAATGCTATGGACAGTATTACTGTCCTCCAAGTAATGACTAAAATTTGTGGATATTCCTTTGGCCTGCTATCTATTTTCATCCTCCATCTGGTACAACAGAAATCATATTGAAACAGAGAGTGATAGAAATAATGTCTCTGGTCCATAATTGTCTGCAAAGAAAACCCAGACTGAACAAGCCACAGAGCACCATCCACCTGGCAGAAAAGCAGGCAAAAAGGCTGGAAGATGCTGACAGAAAACAGGAAGAATATCACCAAAGGAGTCTCTATAGTCACACTGTGCTGCTGGGATCAGGACAAAAACACACATCTCTGAATCACTGCTCTCTAACAAACTTTAAAAATTTTTTCTTAATGTTGGAGGTGGCACAGACCAGGATACAAGCACCAAGGCACAGGTAATTTGGCACTGCTGATACTTAACAGATCAACAAACATAGAAAGCAATGTTTTTGCAGAATCAGGTTTCACACTCCATTCCTTAAAAAGGGGGGGGGGGGACAAGATAGAGACATTACTATTTCCTATGATTTACTTATCAGAGGAAAAAGTTATCTGGATAGATTTCTGTGATGTGGAGAAGAAAACCTCTAGTGCCATATTAAAAACACACACACACTGTAAAGGAGGAGGGAAATCAGTCCCTCAGACAGACAAAGAACAAGTGACAGACAGACAAGATATGACAAGATATGAAAGATATTTTCTTATTGTGTTCAATTATAGATGACCACCAGAGAGTGTCTAGAGCTGTAGAAACATTTGACACAAGCTACTGGTTTACAAAGTGACCTTTAAAAAGTTTGGATTCCTCTTCACTCCCTCATCCCCAAACCAATGCCTGGAAAAGTTGGTTTACCTAGCTACAGCTTTTTCTTTCCAAGAACAGCACAYGCACAGAAGGTTGTCTTCATTACAATAGATACAAATGTCAAAAACACTCTCAAATACACATAAGCCTCAAGAAATCAAGCAGTGGTTATTGGGTGGTTCTTGTTAAAGACATTGCCATTAATTCCAGTTGTGAGTTCACATGGAAAATGTTTTATACTGTACTTCTTTTGTGTATGACCTTACAGAGAAAAGGGTTCATTACCATTATAATTATATAGATCAGATATTTAATCTTTGGACTACATTGAAATCAAAGCCACAATCCACCTCATGATCTGGTGCATAGCAATCTGAGAAGAACAAGCTATTTATAATTCACATAGCCAAGAATTCACATTTTCCTGCAGCCCCCATGAAAAACATTTCTTTATAATTAAGCAATTACAGAAAACTACCTCACACAGAGGTCCCTACCAGGCAGTCCCAAGGACTGTGAAAGCAATGTTAGCAGACTTCCACTGCATAAAATTCTAGCTAGAATGAGAACTRTGGGACCTGACCTAAAGTTGTTATTATTTATAGACTTCCCGAAGATCCCAGGGTTTAGAATCTTTTAGTATAAGTGGTTGTATAGCTATATAGCTTTTCCACTGAAGATAAGCAAAACCTTTCACCTCCTTATGTGATGTCAAAGTAGAGCTGATCTCTGGGGAGAGATCTTTCTTTGCAAGCCCTCCTTTCTACAAGTTTTACAACAGGAGAAGTCAATTAGAGCAAAAGGCATTGCGTAGAAGTGCACATATATTTGGTATTAACACCAATCGTCCTAAAATGGTGTTCAGAAGTACAGCTCAGGAAACAAAAGGTCTCTCTTTAATACATAACATCCCCATTTTAACTTACTTTAAAATATTTTAGAACATTTGATCATGAATATTTTTCAAGAAGTATTACATTTGTAATGCATTAAATCTCTTAAAACATTTTCTTAGAAATACAAAATATTTTATCTGAAAATTATCAAAGCCAATAGCGATCAGAACACTGCAATGCGGACGCTCATATAGTTAACATTTAACTAAGTACTTGGAATAATTGGGGTGCYTGTGTTGATTTCCTCTTGGAAACGTTCATAGGGTAACAGTAGTGAAAGCACTGATCGTAAAGCCAGATTTCTAAACTAACTTTCAAATTTGCTATGCAAGTTCAAAATTGAGAAAGTTTTCAGCGAAAAATATATTCCCACTTCCACCATTAACAGTGGTGAAGTAAAAATGACAACCATGTAATCCAGTCTCTTGAAAACAAGAAAATAAAACTCACCGTTTTCAGGCAAAAAGAAAGCACAGAAAATTTTAGTCTGAAATAGAAAGACATTTATGTCTATGCTCCTGACTTCCTGACAGCGGCAGGGGCAAACCCAAGATTGCCACACTGCAGATCTAGTGTAAAAGTCTTAACAGGAAGCCACAACAAAAATAAAGAAAGATATCTACACTCTGTATTACTACATTCTTCACATATACAATAGAATTCACTAATTAGCATTCTGATAAATGTCACACCCCTCTAACTGGGACTCCTGCCAGAGAGCAGGCTCATCACAAGTTATTGGAATGGCTCTAGACAACAGATAAATGGTACACCTGCTTACGACAGACCCTTAATTACAACCCTGCACTAGGACAGCGTTAAAAGATTATCATTATTTACCCACAAGGGAAGAAAGGCCTGGTAATATGATCTAATAAGTTGGAACATGGTTTGATATAATAGATCTGGCTTTAATTTTCCTAACGCAGAGTGCTGAAAGTAAAAAGTGATTTATAAAATGAGTAGTGATTCAACAGGTGCTCCTCATTCTTGTTTACTGAAAGTGTTAAGGAGCCTTGCATTAGTAGAGATTAGGTACTGAAATGTTTGACTTTTTCAGAGCCTGGTCTCTCAAGCAGAACMCAAGCGAGAGTTAGGGGCCAGGACTTTGCATATAATGTATGGGGAGGAGCTGGGCACTTCAATAACCTAYACAACAAGTGCCAAGGCTGTTAGACTGGTCAAAGAAAAAACACTAAGCTAACAATGTCTATGGCAAGCAGCTTCCCTTCACTTGGGCAAGCCCCTGGCAGGGCCAGCATTGCTCCTACCTCTTAGCTGCTAGAGCCCAAAATCCTCTCCTGAGAGAGGACTGCTTGCAAGGAATGATCAAGGCTCATCTTCCCCTCTCTTAGGTGGAGAACGGATAGTAACTTTGACTCCCTTATTAATATGGAATACTCRTTATTAATACCTTCATTAAGGGAAATGAAGACCAAGTGCATTCTCTTTCAGAACTAGAAAGGTACAATGCTGTATCATACCAACTAGTGTGCTCAGCTAGGAAGGAGAGCAAAGGTAGAAAGTTCTGTTCTCTTTCCAAACCATTTTCCCATACATATGAACAGCTTGAAACATTTGATAAAAAATAAAAGCAGTTCAGAGAGCAGTACCTAGACCTCCTTTTGTTTCCCATCTGAATGCCTTTGCCACTAGACTACACATGCCTCTTTGCTTCTTGCTGAAGGGCTTAGCACACATCTGTGCAGAAAGTGTTACAGAGCACAATTCAGTATTAGCTCTACAACTTTTTCCTTTCAGGCATTTAGGAGATTTTTATATCTGCCTGTCAAATGAAGCAGTTCTCACTTCCTGATCTCTATAGCTATACCTTCCATAGTGCTGTAAACACAAGAGAAAAGATTTTTTCATAGAAACAGACGATGCCCCAAGTGTCCACTCTTATTTTCCTTGCTAGCAATGGACACAAATTAAAATAACACTAAAAACCACAGTTATCTTTTTAGATAAACATTATTCAAAATCCTGTTTACAAAGAGCACAAAAATGGTGCTAAGAACAGTGTAGTTTCAAGTTACAAAAGATAAGCCATTTAAATTTGCCCTTTGATTAGGCTTAAAAAAATGGAAATTTTCTGAAGATTCCCAGGTAGATTTAGGAACAGCCAGGCCTTAGAAAGTAATTAGGACTGATACAGAAAAGAGTATCAGAGGATGGCTATCACTCCCTGGGAAAAAGAGAAGCAGGCAAGCAAAGGGAGAGTAATGTATTAAGAAATGATTCTGTGAATTAGCTATCCTTTAACATCTTTTTGACTACCAGCAAAAAGATCTAAACTAATATTTTGCCAGTATATTTTTGTTTCAACACACGTTGTCTTCCTGCATACCAAGTATCTGACTATGGTAAAAATACTGTTTTCTTGTCTCTCATCATTACCAAACAGCTATAGCTGTGGTAGCAAATAGTAACATATACAAATATAGAGAAAAAGACAGTAAGTTCCCAAGATAGTTATCAAATTAAAACAGATAGTAACTAGCTTTTTCTTCTACTAACTGCAGCTTCCCCTGCTTCTTGTCCTTCCTGAGCACGTCAGTGAGCCACAAACAACATCTAGGTAGTTCGGGCATGTAACTAAAAACARAACAAGGTCAAAAGAAACTAAAACACACAGCCCCAAAACACCCATTGGAGCAAGCAATRTCAGTCTATTTCATTTTAAAGACAGTTTGAGGTTTACTTGTCAAATAGAACTGTACAATTGCAGYGGTCTCCAATTCTGTTCTCGGCTTTCTAAGTAAAAGGGCCTGAGATCCAGCAGATCGCTTTCTAGAGACTTTTTGCTTTGAAACAGTTTTCTTTCACAAGTCGTCACTTCAAGAACTTCTGCCACTGAACTTAAGGCAGACTCAGAGCTCTGCAGAATTGAGAAGAGCAGGGCTGGAAAGGCGCACGCCACGCCATGCTCCCTGGACCCCTCCTGCTTCCGCCTGGAAGCATAAYGGGGAGACAAGGATATAGCTGCAGATCCCCTGAAACCCTTTTTACAGATCCTGTCAAAAGGCTGAGGAAACCTTGGATTGACCAAAATAATTTCTATGCTCTGACAACTATGGTATCTTGCAGCTATGCAGAGAGAATGGTTTAATCAAAAGGATAAGAAAAACTATTGTATTTAGAGGCTATTCTGCATCAGTCCTCTGTGAAAGGATACCCTCAGAACAAGTGTTTGGGGCTAGATCTTACGAAAATGCCTGATAATACTCTTTAAAGACTCCGGTCTCTATAGTAATTTTTCCACAAGCTCTAAGATAATTTAAAATCAATGAGGTAAAAAAATATTCTGCAGGCTTTTTTTAATCCTGTTTTATTAATGAATTGGAAAAATACTAGTTTGTGGTGTTTGACAAAATGTGATTTTTCTAAAAGTTATCTTTGTGGAGTTATTCTATACCTACACAGGCAACACGTCACTTTGGCTTGGTATCACAGCTAGAAGGAAGGTATTTGCTAAGAATAAACAAATAAACAAACAAACAAAAGGGTTAACATTTGAGTAATAAGAACACTTGAAAAAATTCATAACATTCAACTTGGAAATGAATTCTCCTATAAAAAAAAAATGTGATTTGAAATTCTCTTCTGAAAATTTAGAATGCAAAAATGACACCTTTCAACTCTCTCCACAAGTAGCCAGCCTCACATCATCTGCCATTAGGTCAAATAAAAAGGTAGTGCATTTTACTCCCGTTTCTCCTACAGAATTACCGTAGAGGGAATGATCTGGATTCTATTTCTATATACCACTGACAGGACAGTTTCCAAGTGCTAATCAATTATACTTTGCAAATGTATTGTGAAGTAGGTTTAAATTAGCTTGCAGAGCTCCATTTCCAGTGATCATATGGATGTTAGAAAGATGTAATCATAATTGTACCCATAACTGTTTACAGAGCTGGCAGTTAGTTTGCAAGCTGAATAATTTCTAAATTAACTGTATTCAGTTAATAGAAATAAATGTAGCTGATAGTTATTTAAATTAGTTAATAGCTAATTAACTCTGTTAATAGACAGGCATATGTAGAATAGATAATTTTATAATCAAAGAAACCAATGACAATGATATTTTTAACCATATGTCTGCTTTCTAAATAAAACTTCATTTTACCACCATTGGTAACATCTAGGTGCTGAATGAAACAACTAATTCAAAACATATTTTTTCCTATAACCTCAATAGTGCTGCACCATTCTCCAAATCCCAGTAGGAATTAAAGGTGTTAGTGGAAAACAAAGGAGCAGCCAATAACATATAGACAGCACAATCTCATGGTACTGGGGTTTGCTACATGACCACAAGACTTCCCCAAAATTGTCACTGCTTTTTTCTGAAAGCATTTTGGARCTCTAACTGAACAAAAAAGTATTTTAAATATACAAGACAGTTTTTGTCCTCCAGGACGGACCAATAAAACGTTATTTTGACAGTTCATTCTTATGGTTTACTTTCCTTTACAAGGTCACGTTTTAGAATCTCTGTAACTGCAATGTTGTAAAATGAAAGCGTGCAAAACTGTACAGGCTATAATCTTTCTACAGCTTCCACTACCATGTTTCTTGCTATAGAAAAACAAAGACTTGCATATGCCTACATTCCTCCTAGCTACATTTAACTGTGATCACTGACCTGATTTAAGGAAGCAGAGGCTAGACAACAACTTCATACAGAATTTGCCTTCGGCCAATAAACTGAACATACTGGAGATCACAGGTGTGGTAAACTGGCTTCCTGCATTATCCATCCGTTTCCTGCCCCCAGGTGCATTCACACTGTGCAATCATATAACCTTCCAAATTGTGCCTCTGATGTAGAGAGCTCTAAACTCAGCAGCCGCTACCAGATCAGGGGCATGTGCTTCCTTATATCCTCCTCTGTAGATCACACATGCACATGCCTAAATGCCAGGAGTACCTGAAATCTACAGGAGAGGAAGACTCTGGATTTAGAGATAGCTCTAGTTGCCAATGAGACAGGTTGCACTACAGCAGCATCCAAGAAACTCTGACAATCAGTTGTGATACTCAACACAAAACAGGAGACTGCTGCCTGCAAGCACTCTGAATGAAAGTTCAATCAAGAAAAACAAT
Organism: Rhea americana; assembly: GCF_003343005.1. NCBI lineage: Eukaryota > Metazoa > Chordata > Aves > Rheiformes > Rheidae > Rhea > Rhea americana. Next base: position 1,339,476 of record NW_028185672.1, on the reverse strand, counting down.
AGCTTGAGGAAATAACTTTAATTACAAAATTGAGACTCTGCCTCACATTTTGCTTCCCTCATGGCTAACAGGCACATCTAATGTGGTGACATTTCACCTGGACCTAACAACGGCCACAAATGCATCAGTGTAGCTGGACTTACTAAACAGTCCTATCACACTGCACATATTTCACAGCAAGGTGCAAAACTTACCTGGGAAGCACCTTGCCGTGACTAACCTACCTCTGGAACCTGACCTAACCATGTTACATTTACTCAAATACATTTGCTAATCCRAAGTCATTGCTTGGCCTGTAATATAAGCCTAGCTTTGAAGTGCTGCAGGCTTCTGTTTTTAGAAGAATGAAGAATGCCTCTCTCACTTGATCACATCATCCTAGCTTAGACATAGCGTTCAGATACACTAAGAAAAACGCTAAGAGGTGCCTTACAGGAGAAATAGRGGCAAGGACTTCAAGCTTGGGTGTGCCCTTAACACGATGGCTCAAAACATCCACTGACAAAATGGAATTTTCATAGAAACCGGTACAGGATGGCGACGTTTCTGCTTAAATGAAAATGTATAGAGGTTATAAAAGTTGAGGGGAGAAATGTTGTAAAGCTCCTTATATCAATATCTAGAAATTGTGTACAGGGCCGTAACTCTTAGAACGCTGACTTCATTATCTTATTTTCTTCCTTTGCTCTCTAGTGCTTGTGTTAGTCCTAACCTTCTACGGACTTGCTTTAACAACACTGTCGGTACTAACCTAGGACTAGATTCAAACTACAAACAAAAAGTTACAAGGGAAGGGTTTTAATCTTTTATCAGCTCGCACAATCCATGGCAGAGTAAGCAAGCAGAAGCTGCAGTGTTGTCACTTGGTATCCTAAATGCTGTTAGTGACAGAATTGCCTGTAAGAGAGTCCAGGGAAGCTACAGCACCTCAGCGCTGAGGCACCTATGACTGCTTTGATTCCAACACAGCTTAGGACTAGGAGAGCACAAAGATGCTGTAATGTTAAAGCCTACTTTGTTTTCCATTACTCATACTTCAATCATGCAATTCTATAAAAGGCAAGGCAGATTAGTGTCCTAAGGTATTTTTCAGTAACTTGGGGTGGGGGGGGGAGGGAAGCAATGTGCGATATAAATAGGCCAACATACTCTTTCTAGGTGCCCAAAATTCACAGGGGTCCAAGCAGCAGAGGTACAAAGACAGCACACCAAAATAAAGCACAAAACATAACCTGGCAATCAAAGTTCATTTGAAAATGCATTTTTATCTCCAAATATAGCACGGCTCATTGCAGGACAGCACAAAGAAAAGCTGTTAGATAATATAATACCACCTGCAGTAAAAGTTCTCATCTTCACAGTTTCATTCGTAACATAGCCAGCACCTATTTCTCAAGCACATGGCTTTGAGAAAAGCACACGCAACTGAGCTGGAAGAACTAGTTAGATTCACTACATAGCATGCAGTCAGCAGAGGGCAGCGGAAAGTTATTTTCTTCTTAGCAAGTTTGTTTCTACTTGTAATCCTTCTCTTCCCCCCCCCCCCTCCTTTTTGAAACATTTTTCGATCTTTGGTCTTGATCTTCCATCAACTTACAATAAACTAGCTAGAAGAGCTCCACATTTTTGGTTCTCTATTTAAGCCTTTGGGCTTTTGGATGAAGTATCAATGCCCAGCTCCCGCCTTGTTTTTGAGGTCTGTATCATAATCATCAATATTGCAGACAATAAACAGAAAGTGAATTTTAAGCYTGCTCAGGTAAATCATGCAACTTTAAAAGACACAAAGCTTTAGCTATAAAATAATCCAAGGCTCCTTAGCAACCCATAGCAAGCARTTTCTCCAGTTTCTACATTTCCACAGCATTTCTACAGGCAACAGCAATCAGAGTACTAGTTTAAACAGGCTRGGGGACTTCATCAGCATAGACACTGCATGATTTAGGTCTGCTAAAGCCAGACTCTCATCCCAGCTATAATAGCAGCTGCTAATTAAAATAGACCAATTCATCATACCAGGAAATACTTATAGAGCATTATTACATGTAATATTTGGCCAAATCAGCTATTTGCAGTGGTAATTTTAATTTAAAAAGGGACAAATTAAACAAAAGAGCAGCAGTATTACTTAATCCATGATCCCTATCTCTACTGCAAGACATCATGGAACAAACTGAAAGCCATATTGACAGATAGGAGTTACCAGGTTTCTATGGAGGAATGATTTAAAAGCAAAGGAGAGAAGACAACTCCCTCTGCAGCTTCCAAACAGCAGCTATTAACCACATTTTTACAAAGCAGCCTTTCCTAGATGAATTGTCTTCTAGTCTGCTTAATAAATAAAGATTTGAACAGCATGTGGTGCGGAGGGACACAGTGTTTGCTACAGTAAGAGCAAACTATTAATGTTTTGCTGTTAACTTACTTTTTCTAAAATAGCAGCAGATACAAGCAGAATGTCAAGAGCCATCATGGTGACAACTCTACATCCCTGGAAAGAACTGTAACACCTAAAAGGCACTTCACCTTCTCAGACTTAGAAACGGACATCTTACAGTAAGGCAGCTATCTTGAATACGGACATCTACTTTCTGAGAAGTCATTAAGTCATTAGCATATCTTCTTTTTAATCAAAGGAACTAAAAAAAAAAAAAAAAAGAGAGGGAGAGAGAGAGAAGGAAATGCTGTGACCAAAACAAGATAGCATTCAACTATCCTAACAGCAAGACAGATTCTCTAAACCTGAATTCCTGTTCAACTATATAATTTTGTATTGTTAGTATTAATTAATATCTTAATTAAGAAAAAAAAACCTATATTATCAGAAGCCTTCTCCTTTTACTAGTGATCACTGAAAATTACTGGATATGTTGGTATCATCAACCAGGACCATATAGTGCATAGACTTCTACAATATGGTCTACAAATTCCCCTTAAATTTTTATATTGTCACCTCCTAAATAACTTCTGCATAAAACAGGTAGGCAAAGGCAAGCTCTACAATGTTGTCYCCTGCCCACTGGCTTATATCTTGTTATCAAGATAGAAGAATTTTAAATGACCGTGTCCTGCTAAACTGTAACTTCATTCCACTAAATTTCAGGTTTTATTATGAGATAAACATCGTATTATATAAATTATCTTAACATGTGGGTGGGAGGGGCAGCAGACAGACACAGACCCATTTTTAACAATCTCAAACTCCTGATACGTTGAAGTTATTCCAGAGTCATAAAATAACATTAAAAGCCTGCCTGCTTAATTTCTGATTTTTTTTTTAATTATTACATGGATATAAAAATTAGCATTCATGTCAGAACAGCTTACAAACAAAACTCTACAAAGTTATCAGGGCAGCCAGATACATACAGAATCACAAGAACAAAACAAAACAGGAAACCCTTAAATAAACAAACAAACAAACAAACAAACGATGTTTTTTCACCTCCGCCTCAAGATTTCTTAGCCAGGCATACATACAAATGCCTATGCCCTGTTTATTCAGCATCTAGTTTTGAGGTCTTTGGCAAGCTTTTCACCAGAAAAGGAAAAAAAATAAGTTTTGACATTCTGAGACCAAAGTTAATTTTAATAAATTGAGAGCTTACAGTCATCAGCCATATAAAAGAAGATGACAAGAGTACAGAGAGTCTGTCGCATTCTCTATGCCCTTTCCACCGTAGGGTGAGAACTGCTCCCTTCAAGCAGTTACCAACAGTCYAGTCAGCAGCCTTGCTAAGCCTTGCCTAAATCTGACCCTGCCTATTTTCTAACAAGTTTCAGTGAAAGTTCTGTAGCTTGCAGAGCAAATCTCCTTGAATAAGCTTGCCTGGAAAAATGGCTTCAAAGATATTCACCACACTCCATGAGTTTGTCCCATTCTGAAAGAGAGCATAGGCACTCATCTGCAAAGGAGATTTGTAATTACAGCTCCACAGCTGAGCTAGCAGCCATAAAGAGCAGTTGGCCTAGCAAGGGAAGCAGAGTTTACTCAGGGTGTTTTTTCTCCAACCTGCCTTAGGTCCTCAGTCAGCGCGCTTGTGTATGCAAAGCTTGCTGTTTCCCATGGCCATGAATCCTAGATATATTGCCTCACTAAAATTTAGACTACTATGCCTACCATACCAGGGTTTCTAGAGCCATAGAGCTATATTGTAACTTTAACTTGTGTGTGTGGGCAGGCAGAAGGTACTGACTTCCACCTGCAGACAAAGCCATTTAAATCAAAGCACCARTATGCAGCATTGAATTAATCCAAGATGGTAGCAAAATTCAGATGTAAAACTTCGACTTTGTTCTTTTATCTCAACTTTTCTTCACATACTACTAACCAGAAGGCAGTTAGTTTTTTTCCTTTTTGAAAACCACATAGGCTGTTTAAAGCTGCAAAAAAGAGCACTTGAACTTGTTCAGTATGCTAAACTATGCTGTGCCTCAAGTAGTCACTGAGAATGAACTGTTTTCCAAGCTCATGGACTTCACATAGTCATTCACTACTGCACACAAGAGTTCTCATTAAAAAAAAAAAAAGAGAGAGAGAGAGAGCGCACCGGCTTCAAATTAGTATTTTCTGCTGTTTAACTTTACTCTGAGAGTTTCCTTTGTTAGGTGTTGCCACACTGCAGATCTCACATTTCCCCCATTTCCAAGCATCTATAGGATCTTAATAGATTTGAGTAGGCAAGCGAGTCTCTCAACAGATCTTTCATATTTCAGGTAAGGGCAAGGAAGGGGAAACACGTTTACCCTTCCCAAACAGAGTAATCCTTAGTTTTCATGTCAGTAGTATTTGACATTGCCATTTTCARGCATTAATTATAGACTCTGCTACATAACAGCCTAGCTTGCTTTCCTTGTGAATAAGGAATTAAGGCCTAATGCACAGAAYCTCTGCAAAATCATCCTATTCATCCAGGGAAAAGGAGAAACATTTGAGAGCTTAAATATGGCAACAGGTAAGCACATCTCTCTGAACTCTAGGRAGTTTCACAGGGCAGCGACACAGCCCTCATTGGGAGGATTCTTGCCTTTCAAGTTATCAACTGCCTGCTGTGGCCAAGCTGCACAGCTCTGAAAAGCTGTGTGTTATGAATCATGACAAGCCCAGGATATGACCTGCAGACAGCAGCACRAGAACTCACTAGTGCTCAAGCATGTGCATGCATGTGTATTCCCCAGTTTCCTCCAAGGGAAAATACAATATAACAACGCAATCTGTTTGAATATTAAATCATCTTATCAATATGTATAAATATCTGAAGGCAGAGCATATAAAAGACAGAATTTTGAACACAGGAAAAGACATTTTACTGTGATGGTGACTGTGCACTGGAACAAATTCTCCAGAGAGGTTGTGAAGTTCCCACAATTATATATCTGGGCAAGCAGGTGATCCTGCTTGAGCAGGGAGGTCAGACTAGATGATCTCCAGATCAGACTACAATGAACAAGATAAATAGAGCATTCCTCATTACACAAACTTAATTTACTATCTGTGTGTACTTACGGCATCTGTGCATGCATGTACATATATATGCAGTCCATTAAATTAAAAAAAATGCAGCAGCATGGACACAAGTTCCTTTTGCATATAGCATTATCGCATCGGTCTTGAATGGATTAAAGTAAAGACTCTAAAGGAATGGATTTGTACCCGAGCATCTGCATCAGAACCTTTACAAGGAAAGTTATAAATAAAGGTCAGTTTTCATTTCCTCAAAAGAAAAGGAAAAAAAAAAAAACATACACAGTCTGTCATGCTCTTGAGCCTTAATAGTATGAGAAGTTTGTTGTTTAGGCACAACCATTTTACATGGAATCACCGTAGTAACAGAGGAGGAGACAAAGCCACAGCAGCCTGTAATAAAGTAGCAAGTGCTAAGTAAGAAGAGACAAGCCAGTCAGTCTACCATGAGATTAAATCTTTAGCATTTTGTCTCAGAAAGCCCTTAAAACACCTGCTTTTTGAACCCCCCCCCAAAACCAGTGTCTGCTGGACAGAAAGCAGRCACACAAAGTAAAAACAAACAAAAAAAAACCAATAAAAACAAAAAAGCCCCAAAGTATGAGACCATTGCCACTAATGTTTAAATTTAAGAACAAAATTAACTTAAAGATAATTTTCAAGAKAATTCTATTTAGCAGGCTGTAAAGAGGCTCTATTTTCACTGCCTCTCAGATCTAGAACTATCTAGAAGCTATCAAATATAGAATATTATCATTACTACAAAAAATCTGCTTGTTAACTTGAGGGGTTTTTTTGCTGGGAGTTGGGAGGGGAGTGGGGTAGTCCTTCAGTCCTTTCCAAAAAAACCCTTTCCAGGCTGGTTAGCCAAAAACAAAGTATTCTCACACAGGCTCTGATTTGGTCTGTAGCCCTGCAGCCCAAGTCATAAAACGAGGGTGCACTGCCAGTACTGTGAGAAGCAATAAATGTAGTAACTGTTCATAAGCAAGTGTTAAAGGGTGAAGATTTTTAGATCCCAGAAGTCATTTAGCACTTGATACAAGAACCATTTTATCTTAAACGGCACAAATGAAACTCATTTTATTAGTCATAACTTTCTGCCCCATGCAAAAAACATGCTATCGAGTGCTGTACTTTTTCCTTTAGCAAGTTATTCTTAAAAAGCAGCTCCTCAGTTTGCTGGAACCTAATTTAAACACAATTCATACAACACTTCCTAGCCAACAGAGTTTGCACCTTTCTACCAAGTTTCACCTCACAACTGCTTATGGTGAAAACCATAAGTCTAGATATTAACACGCTAAAGCTTTACATACTTACTCRCACCCTGATATAACACATTGTAAGGCACAGAGTCAGTCTTGGAGTGTTTGCTTGGATGAAGCTCCCATTAATTTCTAAGATAGTTTTACCTTCTCAGGAAAGATCAGGCACTGTATCTGCCCACAGAAACATGCAGAAATGAAGTCAGCTTTATCATGAATCAAAATAAATTCTTTCAGGATTAACTTAACATACAGGAGGAAGTCTTTTAAATGGTTGGACTCCACATATTATTTGCTGACAAACTGTTCAGGGTGAAGAAAAATAGATGAAAGCTATGGAAACCAGAGTTGAGAACAGACGATGATAAGACCAGAACAAATCAAAACAAACTCACTTTAGCCAACAGCAGCATTTCTCTGTTCCCAAGCTGCTTCCCATTCTTGGTCCCATAAGCTGCAAAGTCTTCTTCCATTTCACTTACAAGTTAAAAAATGTCTCACAAACACATCTGCTCTACCTCACCAAGATCTGCTCCGTGGGTGCATATTCAAAGCATAACAGCATTCACCTGTCTTTGGAAACCAACCTAATCTTTTCTCTTGCTTTTCAGGTGTTTCTGCTTTCATCCATTTAGTTACTACAGGAAATGCTCGTATCTTGATGTTGATAGCACACTATCTTCAGACTCCATTACATTCTTTCCAAGGATAGTTCTTGTCCTGTAATGCTTTCCACCTGTTTTCCCAGCACACAAACCTCTCCCAGCTTTCTGCCAAATAGGTATCCATAGCTACCTGACTAAAGTATGTACTTCATACGTTTTCAGTAACCTCAAAAGACTTCCTGACACATTACCTGCCTTCTAATGTTACAAACAAAGTCATTACAAGCTTAGGCAGCGTGCTGTCTTATGAGAAGCAGCTAACCTCAGACACACCCGATAGCTATACAAGTACTTCAAAACCAGCGTAGACATGAGATATTTGGGGGCAGGAGGAAGGGAAGGATACCCCAGAAAGCCTAAACTCTATTAAGAAACCATGACGTTACTACATCACCTTTTCTACAAGAATAGTAAGAACAAATTAAATAAATAGCTTGTGTCTACAGTGAAATTAGAGGTACGACCTCAATACATACAGATATACGTGAAAAAAAAAAAGCTGAATCTCACATAGATACAGAACAGTTCTCAAACTCACAGCATTGACTACTTAGAAAATTATCTTAGATAATTATGTCATAACCTCTTTCTTGTCAATAGTCTTTCTGGTGCACAAGCCTCTATTGGCCAGAAACTAAAGTGTTGCATGCTCAATCACACTGGAAAAATGCAGATGAAATAATACCAAGAAGGAGATGTAAAAGACAAAAAGAAAATGAACGGATCAAGTCATCGTGACCCTAATATAATCTATAAAGCAACAGATGATCTATAATAATAAATCATCTATCACTGAGACCAGTGAAGTATGCTTATTTRCTGGAGGAGAATAGACTTTGTTACAAAGGATGAAGCATCTGTGATGTCTTCCATAAGGCTGCAGAGGAACTCTACCTGAAGGGCTTCCCAGAAGAGCTGTGTGGAGCACCTTGGGGAAATGCTGACAGTGAGAGCTTTAGCAAAATCATGACAGAATTGCATGCAAGACTAAACCAACACATGGCACTCATCAACGAAAGCCCAGCCAGCTCCCAGCTACGAAAACATGCCTTATCCACAGGTTATAGAATAAAAACAGATGCAGCAAAATGAGTCACCAGAGGAAAACAAAAATTTAAATTGGAGGCAAATGAAGCTTTTTGCACATGCATCACAAGAAACCCATTGAGCAAGACTAATTTTATGTCTGTACTGAAATAGCTGTCTTGCATGTTAAAAATAAAAAGACTACAATAGGAAGAAGAAAAGTAGTACAGAGACTCAGATTCTAGAAAAAGAAAAATCAGAATTCAAAAAACTCACCTGAATAAAAACGAATGTATCTCCAAGAACTTTGTTTCCTAAACAAAAAATAAATGAAAGAATAAAAATGATCCAGTATTGTCAAAAAAAGTGCAAGAGGAAAAATTAGGTTTCGTATAAAATAAACATTCATACTTCTGCTCATTTCTAAAAACGTTAGCTCCCTTTCACGGAGGCTTACAGTAATGTATTTTACTTCCTATTTGCTGCAGGCTAAGGACATACTACGGTCATTCACCACATTGCAGTTGATAGGCAGTAACTAATTAATCCACGGTATCTCTACTGTAGATCTAGTATGCATATTGTGTCTTTTCACATCAATAAATCTTACTTTATTTCAAATGGCAAAGCATGACTAGTGTCACCCCAGTGTCCTGAGGCATACAGAAAATAACTGATTTCCAAAACACAAAAACACGGCAGGAATACATAATATATATAAAAAAAAACACTTAATGATTTTTTTGTAAAGAATACCAGCATTGGTCATGGAGTCAGACCTTTACTCCAGTTAGTGCTTTAGAAACACAGAATAAAAAACAAGGCCGAATTGCAAAGAGCTTCCTTCAAATTAATCAGGCATCTTGTGGAATGAGTGCTAAAGAGAACAAGTATTTTCATAAAGGTTCAAGTAAGAGGTCATTTTACAAGAACACAGTGTTTGATGTAGGTGCTTTACACACAGTAGATCCAGCTCAGCATTCCCTATCAAGGGAAGTGAAAACTGCTTCCAATAATCTAAGACTATTCCCACTATAAAGTAAACAGGATTTATAAACTCTTTGAAAATGAAGGAAATAACGCACAGTTTCCAGAAGTATCTTTTACACTATTACAATTTCATACTACTTTATTACCTTGCAATAACCTTTCTAGCAAAAAACTATGCATATCGTAAGAGCTAACGGCTTTCTACAAGTCAACGCTACAAAAGTAACCACTGCCTGGAAGCAAAACAAGTGTTTCAAAGTCAGGTGTCCCAATGGGTTACCCTGCTTTACTGAATGGTTTTGAAAAGTTGCTCCATCTTTTGGCAGCCAGTTTACCACCCATATTTTGTGACTGCTAACTCTTGCTTCAAACAAACAGGAGAAGCTGAATGAATATTTTGAAAGTGATCTGATATTCTGAGATAAAGGAGGATACACAGCCAGATTTTGAGGAATATATGTGTGTATATGCATACTTACATTTTGAGCATTCTTGGATAATATTTTCTATATTGTGTTCAAATATTGCAGACTTTAGAAATCTAAATAAAAGAAAAATAACTATTTTATAAGTGGAAGAAGCTCCTAACTCAGATTTATCACTTATTTTTAATGTATGTAAAAGCACAACCAGTGAATGAATGTAAGAATAGAAAACATCCCATTAGTCATGAATAACTGGACCTTAAAAAAACAAAACAAACAAGCAAACAAAAACTCTGCCTTTTTATTCGTGATGAACAGTGGTATTTGCAGTGTTTTGATTTTCGGCTGGGACCCATAGGAATTGCTATGGGTTCTGTTAAAAGGCAGATCTGGATTTTGGGAACTTTCTGTTTCATTTGTTTGTGTTTGAAATGGACATGAAATTCCAGACAGTTTCTTTGGGAACATACTTGCAACAAAGAAATAATTAAGAAGAACAATAAAGGGCCAGTTGCTAAGCAATATACTTTTCATAGTCCAGATGGAATCCCATCCTACATGGGAGTCTTACTGTTTCCCTTTAAATACTGTATAATAACATGAGTTGAAAACGTACTCTCCAAATGGTATCCTGTGGGTCTGTAAAGTGCTTGATTCAGCCCCACTGAAGTCATCAGTGCTGCCTGAGGAAAGCCMTCCCGCCAGTCATTTTCTGTGCTGAAGTGGTTCAACAGTTGCCCCATTAGGATCTTGTTGCATTGACTGGGATAGACAACGGCAACCCTAACTTCTCCATTTCCTGTGTCTTTGGTGAGCGTGAGGAAAGAAAAAAACAAAAAAAGGCAGATTTACCTTAGCCTCAGCACTGCCTAGTGGAATATATTCCTTCTTACCTCCTTATTTCCACTCAGGACAAAAACTGAGTAGAAAAACCTGTGCGCACACACACAAAAGTGAAGTTTACAAAAAAAAAAAAAAAAAAAAAAAAAAAAAAAAAAAAACAGCATGGAAAGAAATACATCAGGCTAACCCTCCTCAGTGCAGGCTAGGACTGCAGKGAACTGCACAACCCACAGGTCCAGCCTTCACCCATTTGCTTCTAGAGTTGAAGCTGCACCATAACCTGCTAAGATGTTTTAAACAGAACTCAGTAGGCCTTACAAATAAAAATTACCTTACAATTGCCTTGTGCAAACACACAAGAAACTCTATCCAGATCACCTTTGGTCAGTTGAATTTTCTGAAATATTTATCAGTATTATCAAGTTTCCTTCCAAATGTACCAATAAACGAGCTAAATTTATCAGGCAAATACATATTTACTGACATGATTCAAATTTCTTGAGTATCACTCACACAAAAATAACTGAAAGATTTAAATATTACAGTGTACTATTGCTGTGAGATGATCATAGAATCAGTAAGGTTGGAAGGGACCTCTGGAGATCATCTAGTCCAATGTAACAGCTGGCAATCTGCATTTTCTGGGTATTAAATATTAAAGAATATGTTAAAGAACAAACATTCTGGTTCTTAGGGCCCAATTCTGGAAAAATCAGAAGTCAAGCTCACCCTCACTTYGTTGGGAGCTAGGAGAATTCATCTTAGAGGAATGCCTTGGAAGGGTGAGCTTCACATTATATTTTTTATTATTATTATTACATTCTGGAACTATAATAAGCACAGCTGTTTACTTATGTGGAAGCTATGTTTAAAAAGACATCAGAGGTTAAAATCCAATTTTCTAATTTCAATAGTAGGTGCAAATCGGTCTGCTGCTGCCAAAATTTATAGCATGCTATAAAAATCCATAACCTTCCTTATCTCTTTTCATAGTGTGCATGTATATTAGAATATATAAATACGTGCTGACATTGAGAAGCAGCAATGAGCTTTTTGAAACGTCTGTTCAAAAATGTATATTTAAGTCAAAATTTGACATACATTATATGATATTTGCTTTGTTTCATGTTATCAAATACTTGACCAAACGAACGTGTTATACTAAGTACAAACCAGGAAGAGCTCACCAATTCTAAAACAGTTTCTTCTGTTGTTACTCTCATTCACAAAACACATTGCCACTACATGCAGTCCTTTCAGCTAGACGCATGTAGAGTAATTCTTTATTGTATCATAGTAAAAATGTCATAAGAAGCTTTTTTTTCTGGAAAAGGGGTATATTCTGCTACAAAAAAGGAATTCCCTTGTTCCCTTGTTAATTCCCTTGTTACTGAAAGCTGAAGGCCATTTCAAAGCTGCAGAAAAGGAAGCACTGCAAATGCAATATCACATTTTTTTAAGGGATGGTACCTTACTTCTACTCAAAAACATGGTGAGTGTCTTAGTATGACATCAAAGGAAAAAAAAAGAGGAATAGATATTACAAAGATTGGTTCACAGCAATCTTACAGTACAGAGTCATGAGGTGAAACTGAACAGAGAAAAATTCTGAGCAGCAGAAAATATTTCCCAGCAACATTACTTGACAGTGGAAATTGCTGGGAAGAGAATGACTGGTAACATTGTCATCTTGAATTTTTTAAAATGGAAATCTAGCAAGTAGAAAAATACAGGMAGATACACACTGAACAGCATTCCCTAACAGATAAATACCTATTGTATTAAGCACATGTAATAAGCAATAAAGTCTAACTTTTGGTGCCGTTCCATATGCAGGCAAAGACACATTCACACAAAAAGTCCCTGTAGTTTCAGATTGACACTCTGGAAAAGTACATCTGTGGATTTTGTTTAAAATTTTTATTCAACTGAAAGTTCAAACCACTAAATTATCCTACTGGAAGGGGAAAATCATCAGGCTGAGCCAAATTCCCTACTTACACAACATCTTAGAGAAGAGTTTCTTGTTACCATTCTTCAAAACTTAAAAAATATCTTCTACAAACCTAACACAGTTTAGTCCTAGCCAAAAGTAAGGATTTTAGATGTGGCTATAATCAGTATTAAGAATGAGAACAGCCAGAATAAAGATGCTTTCTCCAGTAATGCCACATAGCTTGGAATAGACATCAGCAAAACAATAACCGGGTTTTCGGTCTAATCTTCACTTTATCAGTAAGAAGTACATAGAACCATGCCTCAYATGCTAACACAGTTCTTGAGACAAACTGTAAAACAGATGAAGCATCTCATCATTGGAAAATATTTTTAATTCAAGACTTACTTCTGTTACACAGAAACATGAACACTCATTTCTTTGCGAATTTAAGAAGATACTTAAGACTTAAAGATACTAATTGCAGTCGAGATATGCACCATTTTAATGAATTTCCAAAGTTAGGGAGGAAAAGATGAAATAACTGCAGATCTACTTGGTTTAAAAAGTGTACAATGAAATACTTCTTCCCTGATTTATAACTGTGTAAGATGATCTTGGCTATTAAATGGGAAAGTAAAAACAATTTGTGCAAAACTGGCATAGTTTAAATGGAAACAAATGTCAATTCACRTCGACGTCCAGGAAAACGTATTAGAGCTAGAAGAATATGAAAGATGATCTGGTAAAAGAAGGTGACTAGAAGAGAGAAAAATGTCTTCTTACTAGTGTTTTGTACCATGCTGCACTCTGAGTTAAAAAGTCTCGCTGAAGCTTAAAGTAGCAATAGCTTTCTAAGGGTTTAAATTGTTTGAAAGGCTGGTTGTAGTGAACATTGTTAGCAGGCCCAAGGTACGCCAGAAAAGTCTGCAGTAAAGCCAAAACTAAAGTAGCTTTGAAGATCAATCACAAACCACTGTTTCAGGAGTTGTGCCAGAATTAATGCCAAATCAAATGCCTGTTACTCCACAGAGATTTTAATGAACCTGTTTGGAGGTAACAGAATGAAAATGCTGTTGGCATGGAGTAACACTTTTGAAAAACCTGGAGTTGGTTGCCTGGAATCCAAACATTTATAATAAAGCCAAACAACAGACAAAACAGGACCAGAAACTGAGAAGTTAATGATGTTCTGTACACAGCATAAATCTCTTACTAAAACATACAGAGAAAACAAATTACATGCATTTTTACAATGGCATGCAAGATATATTAAAATCCTTTGAAAAGCAGGGAAGTTTGCTTAGCTCCTTTGAACAGCTTTGAGCATTTACATTCTGTAATTAAGACATCCAGGGAAAATTCTAGTCCCTACTGTCCCTCCAAGCTAAGTTCTTTGGCATTTTTCTCTCCCTTTCTTCTCCATCTACTCCACACTCCTTTTCATCTATGTTCTACTCTCAACATACCACTTGGGATCAGCACACAGCAGCAGTGTTTCTGTATAACTTTGCTGTGCCAGAGCTAGTTATGAGTTTACTCACCACTGTAACTGAGTAGTAATTCCTAGACATTCCTTATGTCAGTTTTTCTGTTTTCTCTGAAGAAATTTCCTTGCTACTCCCGGAATTTGAACATATTTCAATTAACGATGTCAAAATTAGAAATGGTGCCATAAGAATTGGTGTATTTTCAAGCATCTCCATATTAGTAAAGCAGATATTTTCAAGGCTGGCACTAGAAAAAGAAGGGGTGCTACAATATATCTTTTTTTCCTACTTATGCTGTTCCTACTTGTCCTGCTCTCAAGAGGAAATGATCATCATCTGACACAGAGGTGAGCTGCTTTTGCTAGGAGAAAAATGCTGCTTGTTTGACCCTTGAAGATTAGGCCAAGCTGTTACTCCAGTAGTATTAACGTTCACGRGTTTCAGTTGTATCAGACACAATGAACACTGCATCCTTGTATAATCCTCTTTTAGTAGTATCTATCAAAGCTACGAACAGTGCAGCTGAACTAGTGAAAGCAATGGAAGGAAAATCTTAGAGGAACAGGGAAAGCTAGGCCATAAGTTGTAGCTTGTTAAGCTACTGCAAACTTTCTTTTTTCATTCAGGTGGCGKGGATGATACAAATGCATAAGATATATGGTAGTTCACAAAGTATCTTCCTCTGATGGAACAATTTCTTTTAGAAGAGTTCAATAGTTAATTGTCATCCTGTTCGTAATTAAGATCAGGTTATCACAGTTTCAGACACCAAAAGTGAGTGTAGTATTCCTGAAACAAGAAAAAAATATGTTCACATTTCAATTATATTTTTTTATTTATTTTTTCCTTGTCATTTTAAACAATGTGTTACAATGGAAGAGCGCAAACGCATTAGTCAGAAAATTGTAACATATCAATATTATCACCTTACACAAGTGAAGTGCAAAAGCAAATGACACTCACATTGCAAAAAAGTAAATGAAATCTTTAAAATCCTTAATTTTTAGTACTTGTATTAATGATAACACTGTTGTTGACCATAATTAATATAACTGATTTTGCCARTACTCACTGCACACCTGTTTTTGAATCTGGGCTAGCTGGAGTTAACGCTCTTCTTGAAAGGAAAGAAATGATRATAATTGATATGTGTAGCTATTTAAGCCTGGCTGAACATGGTAGGGAAGAATGCATTTGGAACAGGTGTTCAGCAGATCAGACAAACACAGCTTGTTTGGTTAGAATAAGGGAATTGCTCAGTTATTTTTATGAGTTAAGGATACTTAACAATAAACAGGGAAATACTCCCCACAGCAAACAATTATGTTCTCGACTTGCTTGACATGGCAAGCACAAATGTTGAATGTATCACCAACAGAACAAACTGCAAAACAGGAAGAAGGTAAGGCAGAGGCTATGAATCCAAGCAACATAAAGCAGAAAATAGAAAATACTGTGAAGAAATAAAACACATGCTTTCCAGTGATTCTTGTGTGAGGGTTGGTAGGTTTTTGTTGCTGTTGTTGTTTTCTCTTTCTTTCTTTAAGCTTTTAGAAACACTTTAATAAATTAAAGTTTGATAAGTTTCTGGACTATTTTTATGACCCATTAGAGGAAAGCTGTGGGAAACAGCAGTTTTTGGCAAGCAGATAAATGTACAAAAGCTACAAACAGTCTCAATAACTACATCCCAAGCGCTACAAACAATTAATTTGTACCTAGTTGAAAACTATTATCTTCTTTGTATTCTCTGTATTTAGATTCACATTAGGAAATCTTTTCTAGCAGAGACCTGAAAGAGCCCAGGAGGAACAAAAATAACATATATATGCATACAACATATATAACATATATATGTAATGAAAGAATAGGAAACAACCAGCAAAGCATTGTTTCTATTTCTTCATATTTTCTTTAAAAAATGTGCACATGTAAGTCTTGGAGACCAAATAAAAGTCACAAAGAATCTAGCTTAAAATATACATGGCATAAACAAAATCTCTCAAAAGAAACAGTCAGCCAGGTGATATCAGATTTAGCATCTCAACAGTCTTTCACCATGAACCTAAGGGATTTCAGGACTAGGCTACAGAGGCCTTATGAGAGAAACATTCATTATTTATGACCTTGGAGGAGGATAAACATAAACAAAACATTGAAAAACAAACAAAAAGCTCAGCAGACATCATACCATGTGGTTCACTACATTAGGAGTTTTGGTTAATAAAGTGATCTTTTTTAGCAACGATGTAGCCATTTAAAATAATAAAACCTAATAAAAAATTAAACATAACATTAAATGTTTCAGTAATGTTCCCTGTAATGGCTGTTGATATGGGAAATAAATCATCAAAAGGATTTCTGAAGAACAAATTTAACAAAGAAGTATGTAATAAGAGTGGCTTAGATGGTTATATTCAGTACATAGACTTAAAATGTAGTTCTATTTCTCTCACATTAAATATTTAAATTCTCATAAGGAACAAAGAGTGGGGGAGACTCTCTTTCTCTTCAGGCATATTACATTTCAAAGAAAGGATGTTCTTAGGATCCAGCTAAAGCCTACATCTGCAACTCTACTGTTCGGCCTCAAACTAATTGTAGCAGAAAATTAATTATGTCCAACATTTCAAACTTAAATTTTTAAAATGGAGTTTGATACTGAAGGGCAGAAGTTGCTCAGCATGTTACATATTGAAACTCTATGTGGCCTGATTTTTCAGAATTGCTTGATTTCTCTAGCACATTAGTTTTTGATAGAACCAGATGGCATTTAGGTCTCAGTATTTCAAGGCACCTTGACACAGATCCTTAAATGTATTTCTGTATAACTCAAACTGATTTTAATACCTCTGAGAATCTGGCCCTTGGGTACATAATGGCATGTACTAAATGTAGACACCAACATTTGGAAACTTCAGTCTAATCATTACAATTGTGTGTGCGTGTCTGTGTGCATGCACACATGTATACAGATAAACAYAATTTAGGAGAGAGCAAAGGAAATAGGTCATTTTTATATAAATTTAAAATACAAGAGAAAGATTCTACTTAAATTTTGGCCTGTTTTCATTTTACAATGTATAGYTCTTAAACAAGATTGCAAGGTTAACAACATGTGTAGTAATCTCTATCCGAAGAACTTTAGATGTTGTATCAGAGATATCAGAGGGTGTATTTGACTATTTATTACTACCCAAACTACATGAAAATCCTGAATTTTAACCAATAAAAGGAAAACAGCTTAAAATTAGGACTTGTAGATTTGTCACAGCAGAGTCCAAATTTTTCCAGAATCTTTTGCATCCAACAGATRGGAAAGTCTCAGCTCCCTCAAGAAGGCGCATCATTGCAAAATGGTTATGGTGAATGTTCTCCAAAAGGATCGTTTTGAAATATAAATATCCTGTCCTTGAATTGAAATTCTGACAGTTTCTGAAGTGTATCATAAATACAAACACACCTTGCTTATACTTTCCAGAGACTTTGAGGTTTTTATGAAGGTATTTATAAAATAATCTCAATCCTTCATCCTGCTGTGAAATGAGTTCTACGACCTTTACAGACATACTAACGATAGCATGTAGCTGGGAAAAAAGTGAATGGAAATAAAATGTCCTACTATATTTTAGTTCTTCCATTGGCCTTCAACTACTCCTTCTTCAAAAATGAGGAACAAGCAATTGTCAAGGATAGTAAGGATACRTCAAGGATAGCTGGTTGTATTATTCACAGCACTGCAGAATGTGTAGGTGACTCCTTTGCTTTTGTTATACATACTATTGAGTTTTATTTTGTATTTTTGTTGTTGAGATAATAAAGCAAGGAGGAAACAGTAAGTTGCAGAGGAATCAAGATGAATTACCAATATATGGGCTGAATAGCATGTACTGAACTATAACCACTCCCATTTCAGTGCAACATCAAAGCCAAGAACTAACCTGYGATAAATGCCTCACTAGAGTATTTGTTGTTGGTAGGCTCCTCAGGAGGCGCTGAGTGCACAGAGTAGTAGGAAGTGTTAATCTTCTTGTTGGCCTCCCTTAAAAAGCAAATACAAACACAGAAAGGCTGCTTGGGCCTCTCAAACTGTCTCAAGCATGTTTTAAGGCTGGCAGACTGACAGCATTCAAACTTCTTTTCCCTTTAATCTTGCTGGATTCATTGGGCTCTGTGCGTGGGTTACATCTCTGAAGAAGTCTGCTGTAACAATTTTATTTAACCTCTTTTTTTATTCTCAGACTGGTCATAAAATATTTTACATTAAAAAGAAACCTGCTTTCAGCTTCAACTATTCACTCAAAATCCTAGAGGAGAGAAAGCACTTCCTTATTTTCTTTCAGTGAAGAAGGTGTTTTTTTTGTTTTTGTTTTTTTTAACTGTCTGTGCATTCATCTCATATCAGCTCTGACTTTTTATTCACGATACTAGCAATATAAAAGCATTTTACCATGTTCATTCATTTAAAATTCCCATCAAGGCATCACAAATAAACTACATTTTCTTCTGAAACATAAGGATTAATGCTTATATAGAATAATCTGCAGAACATAGAGGTTTTGAATTGACACCCACTTTATTTTGAAGGAGAATTATGGAGGCAATTGGAGTCTCACTGTAGAGGAAACGAAGTAGTTGACCTTTTTTATGCTGTTCAGTATGATCGTTACTGTGAAATAATAATGATAATGATGGCAATAATGACAACACTTACTGATTTGAGCTACTCAAAATAATGAGGAAAAACATGTCCTTAATTCTGACTTATAAGTAAAAATGGGCTGTTAATCCTCACAGGATCTCTCTAGTATACAATCAATAAAATTGCAGCTCATTTTTTTAAATTTGGTATTCCTCAAAAAGGTAACAGCCAAAAAGCAAGCATAATAGCTAACCATACTACAAATTCAGCATTTAAAGCAACTTTTGGAATTAATAAATACAAACAACATTCTACACATTTTTAATTTATTTAAAAGTATGTTGCATTTGAATTGTTCTGACTCTGCTCTCACGAACACTGAGAAAAATAATTCAAAGCAACTACTCACTGTAAAACTGGAAACGGGCCAGAATCAGGCCCTTGTTAGCATGATTCACAGCCATACAAATGATTGTATCTATTAGAGTTTGCAATATTTTTTTCCAATAGAGCTTGGTGAGACACTGAAAATTGGTCTTTGCAAAGTGCTAAAAATGCACAGTAAGGAGGAGTGTTGAATGAGCAGGAGATGGACGACACGATCTGACAGGCCTTTTCAGCCTCYACTTTCTTATCTTTTGGTTTTATCAATAGGGAATGGAGAGAAATTCAATGACTTTCCCAACCTGAACATGGTATTGAATGTCAGGCTCCTTAAAAAATCACCAATCTTAAAGGTGTCATAAGCTAAATCCACCAGAGAATTTCATCATTATGGTTGTTTTAAGCTAATTATATCAGATTCCAATTCTTAATTTGTTCCCTTTTGACTAAGATAACTCCTCCTTCCGTTGGTACCATAACTTGGGATCAAAAAYATAGGGGTAACATCCTGCTTGCCAAAGTCCACTGCAAAAATAGACTTCACTTCACGAGAGCTAAGAGTTCACAGCAATGATGTTAGGTTTAGTCTTGTGTTCCAATTCAAACTCTTAGGAACACTTTTTTTTTTTTTTTTTTTTTTCCTGTTTTATGTTTATAGATGAGGTATACCCATTTAGCACAGCTTCAGGAATTGTACATTTTACAGAAGCATTTTACAGAAGAACATCAAATACGCTATATCAAAGCTGGAAAAAAAGGTGTTTCTCAACTTTTAAATAAGCAAAATAGTGATTATTTAGAAACACTGCAGATTTTTCTTTAAGTGTTGCTTAACCTTCGCTGTACTGTTGGGAATGACATGAGCTGAATTTTGAGTGTAGGGTTGGGGGGGGCAGATAAGGAAAGATCTTCTCTGCTTAGACTACCACTGCTAATGTGGTCTCAGCACCAAAAGATTATCTGTAGGTGTTTTGACCAAAAAGAGGATAGCTCAGCCCAGCCTCTTCAAAATTCTATAAACCAGTCAAGTTAAACTACTTAATAATTGCAAATAAAGCAAAGCAAAATAAATATGACCAGAACAGTCAAGCTCAGGAGTGGCAATGCTACTGCATTCCGAACAAGCAGCAGACTGACACAAAGGGTGTATATCCATCAAAGCCTGAATTTGGAAGAAATTAGGTACCAGGCCCACATTGATACAGGTTACACACAYAAAATTTACTTAACAATATTTATTTAATACAAATTTTTTACCTAAAAGCATAATCCAAACCAAATGCCTTTTAAAGACATTATTAGTCAAAAAGGACACCAAAGTCTTTGAATCAGACTAAAAACCTTGAAGAAAGTCCCCTTCGCCTACACATAGAAAAAACTACTCCCCTCACAAGAAATAATTATTGTTCAATTTCATCAGTTCTATCTACACTCAGGGCTGGTAAAGCAATTYTGAAGCATTTGGTAATGATGTTATTCAGGCATTTCGACAGAGCCAAAACAAACCCCACAATGTTTCTATTCTACCAACTACAAACCAGGCATCCTCAATGTACCAATGATTTACAAGCTTCATGGCCATATCTGCAGCTGGATCTGTGTAATAACACAGTGCAGGCAATGAGATGGAACCTTATGGATGCAATACCAACAGCTGTAACTTATAAGGCCAGCTCTGCATATTGTATTCAGGATAACTTAAAACCTAGCTGGGAACTAAATGTCACTTATATGCTATTAAATAGTTACATAAACATTTAACATAACTCARAAAAAGTCAGACATGGAAGATCACGCATCAACGGAAGAAGGTTAAGTTAATGTTTGTATTTTCTCACTCTTTTGTTTTGTACTGTCTTTCAGAGGCTGAACATCATATTGCTTACTCAGAATAACTAGGTATTTCCTTGATAGTCATTAGCATTTTGTTTTTTCTTTGGAGAAGGATTCATATATAGACTTTTTTTTTGATGTATTGCCTTGCATGTAAGACTAACAGAATAATGTAAATTACAGAAAGAATACCATTATTTAATGAAAGAAAACGGAACAAAATGGCTTAATTCTAATGTTTAATGATTAGAAAAACACGTAATAACCATAAACGTGATGCTAATTAGGCATACTTTGTTCATGTATCACTTAATCATTGATAACTATTTATATGAGAAAACTAGGCTCCTCTGCATGTTAGTATATTTATATTCTATAAAATTTAGAAGATTTTCAAACTGTATGGATTACTTTAGACCTATTTTTACTCTTACTTTGAAGAAAAGAATGATGCTTCTGATCTAGCTTGACAAATTTTAYGCTGGCAAATGGATTTTGTAAATTGGTAAAGGAATGGGTAACTTCAAAAAAAAAACCCTATTTTTGACAACATAATGATGTAGATTATATTCTCTGCTTACGTCCACCTGAATATAGACCTGGTCTGAAAACTACTGGATGTCTGAGCTAAGAAAAGTTACATTAACATGCTCTTAAAATAACAAAGATAGCCAGGCTGAATATATATTAGATGTTTAGCCAGCTATATAAGAACTATCTATAGTGCTAAATTGTATGTCTTTCCTGAAAACACCTATACATATCAGTAGTTTCAATTATGTCCCTTGAAATGCACATCTGTAAAACCTTTTCTACAATTAGCCATCACATTTGTAAGTAATGAAATTGCAATTAGATGTTACCCTTGATTATATGTTTTGATCAGATACAATAGACCAAAATTAAGCCTCCTATTACCTCAGATGTGTGGAGAGTTCACTATCTGCAGATTTATATSTTTTAAAAGACTAGAAAACTCAGCAGGAAATAGACCTCTAAAATATCTTTTTGCTTGTTTCCATTTTCATATGTCAATAAATGGTCCTTAAAATATATTTGAAATCCAAAATTTTTCTATCATGACCTTGTATTAGCAACATTATATGTCATCTGATAGCCTTGAAGCTCCTTGGTGAATTTACACTATCCAGCAGACATTCTTGTTGGGGCCAGTTTTCTCCTGAACTAAATATTTATTTTATATCTCCAAAAGATTCTTGACTGTCAACAAAGATGTAATTTCCTCTGCCAAAGTGCACAGTTTGATAAGAACTTTGATTTTATTATGAAGTAGCCAAGACCAGAGCCATACAAGCCATTTCTCCTCAAAGAAAATGAAGTCCAGCAATGCTCTGTATTGCTAGAACTGCGTTACTAGTGTAACAAAGTCTTTACCGTGATCACGATGTGACTCGAACAGGGCTCTCAGTACAAAAAGGAGTCAGTTAGGTCATGTATGACTCAAGATTTAAGTATCAGTGGAGCCTCACGATAAAATGACAATGCTGAAGTAGAAAAACAAAGGAATAGTTAAAATTGTTGTTGGGTCACAAAGCTCATCTGAGGTGAACAACATAAGGATTCTGACCATTTGACTACAGAGTTTCCTGCTTTTTTCCTTTTCAATAAATGTTAGCATCCTTTACTTTTGACAAAAAATGTCCAGATTTTCTGTTCTTAGCCAACCCTAGCTATTTATTAGCAGWTAGTGAAAAAGAATATAAAATGTAAGGTAATAAATTGAAGAAAGTAGTTCAAAACAACTATCTTTTTTAGAAAGCAACTACTGAACAAGTTAAGGAACAGAGAAAAGAGATAGAACAGAGGTATTCATACCACTCTATAGAAGAGAGGTATGTTTTCATACCACTCTATAAATGATTGAGTCAGGAAAAAAACTCCTTCCAAGAATACCTATCATGCCAAGCAAAAGGCAAACCTGCAATCATTACAAYTGTATGTATCCATGAGATGGCACTCAGACTGATGGTCTGTAAAACAGCACCTCGTGACTATGGGACATCTACCATCTCATTAATTACTATTTCCATTGAACCATATAGAATTCCTGTTTAGTCAAGGCAGTTGCACCCTCTGATCCAGTAATGAAAGAAGACAGGAGTACAATCTTAAAATGCTTCTCAAAGACAGAATACCAAATATAAAGGAAAAGGAAAAAGACAAACAATTGCAAAGCAGATGGTGAAATGCATAAAAAGAAGAGAAAACAATGAACAATTGGAGAGAATATATTCAACCTTTCACCTCACTCATACCAGTTTAAATCTTGCATATTCTAGAGTAACAGTATTACTGTAACAATGAAAYAATAAAAGTAAACATGAGATTGAGCCTTTAGCCTCATTATCCCTTGACACAGTACTGGAGAAATATCCCTCTGGGAGTTTCAGTTCAGTGMTAAAACTATTTCTTAGGAATTTAATAATTACCAACATGAGTGGAAAGAATGAAATATCGCAATACACATCATAATTCCAAAAGATAATTATTTTAGAGTTAGACAAAGATAATACGAGTATTTTTAGTCTCAGAATAAAATGACATGATGTTCCAGGATGTGCATTGCCTTCCCATAGAAAGTGAAATGATGAACATCATTTTCATTTGTGTTGGTATGGCTTTTAGCTGTTAATATACAYAATTCCTTTATGTTCCCTTATTTGTTTGAAAAGCATCATCACCCAAAGGATGCTATAAAAATGAAAGCAATAACTGTGGGGGAAGTAAAAAAAAAATCATGTTTCATTGCTAAGCTTCACCATTTGCTAAGTTTCAAGAATCCAGGTAGTACAACTGATTTTAATCACCTCATACACTCTGCAAGGGAAGAGCTCATGCCATATTCTATATGGTTTTGGTATAGCTTTAATTTCTTCTCTGTAACTTGTCTAAGTAGTCTGACAAGGATCACTCCTGAATATTCCGATTTTAGGGGCCCTCCTATCATCTCTTGTACTATCACCCCTCTTGCATACTGATGTGGGCACATTTAACCTCTGCCTAGTGAAAGCATTCTTTACAGGCTGTTTACAACGGCCTTAAATCCAGAAAACATACGTTAGCACTGATTTTCTGCCACCTGCAGAGGCAGAGTCTCCTGGGATACTTCCTCCCTAYTATGCTGAAATCAGTTGTTACAATTAGAAATACAGAAACACTTTTCAATACTAGTTGCTGTGTGATGTCCCTAGCCTCCACAAATCTTCATCAGGAATGGAACAGAAAAAGATATCAAAACTAATAATAAATAAATAAATAAAAATGAGGCCTAGGTAAAGAAGTGAAATCTTTAATGAAATAATTAAAATCCATGAACATCTCAAAATCTGCAAGACTCAAGCCAAATGAGCCAAGTCAAAGTAATCTAACTCCAGGTCAGAATGGTGCTCATTCAGTATCTGARATGTTCACTTATCCTTGATCATGAAGATGAACCGAGTCTGCAGAGGGACACACAATCAAATTAAAAATGACTTGTTCAAATTAACAGAGCCGTTAGTGAGGGGCAAAGTAAAGAACTGGAGGCCTTCCAAAGTCTTATCCAATGAATCAGACTGTCCTTCAAACATACGTATCACTTAGAGGGCAACACCTTCCTTTGTGTTTCATTATACTAATTCTTCGGAACACAAAAAGCTTTCTAGGGAAATACCTATCAGTGTGGAAATCAAAGATGTGTTGGGCTGAAAGGCATRCAGCAAGATTACACAGTTCATCTTTCTCCTCTAAGGTAAGCTGAGGAGTATACCTAGATCACCCAGACAGACATTTTGTGAGACCTGTTTTTAAAAACTGCAGGGTTACCTCACTACCCAAATGTTCTTTCTACAAGCTAAGATTATTTTTTGTCCCATGTGCAAACATGACAACACCTCCTTATAACATTCTTTGAGGTGCTGTCTGTCAACATTTTTCCCTTATCAATAAAGCAAACCCAGTACTTTCAGCTTGCTAAATCTTACTCAATTTTTATTATCCTAAACCTTGTGCTCTCCTCTAAACTGTACACCTTTCTTAAGCAAGAATATCCAAGAGCAGKCATTATATTCTTGAGTGTAATGTGCCTGTTACTACATTCCATGCAAAAGGGACMATAAGCAGCAGAAGCAGGATTTCATGTTAAAAGCAACACAAATATATACCACAAGCATTATCTTCTCTTTGATGCTCACTTTAGTTAGCTGCTTATGGAGATAAAGAAAATTTAACTGAGGGAAATTTCTGGAAAAAGCAAATACTGCACAGATCATATAAAAAACTTGGAAGAGAAGCAGTGACAATATCAGCAGCAGGARAATGTGTTCGGCTTTCTCCTTTTTTCCTTCGGGAGCAATAGAATATGTGGAAACATGAGGGCTCTGTCATTTGCAGGAAGTATGGCAATTTTACTAAAGACAGGATCCATCTGCTTCAAGATGAGCAGAAGATTGTTTGCATGATAATAACCTTTTTGTATGTTGTACAAACACRGAGGAGAGACACAATATTGTATTTACTTATTTAGCTGTATGTCATGCGGTCAATATTATGGAGAATTTTATATGTATTTGAGCTTCATTTAAAGAAAAGATTACATTTTGAGTTATTTGAGGAGATTTTGGGACAGAAATAGTAGAATGGACCATTTTCTATAAAAATTTCTGCTTGGTGGTTCACCTATGAAGCTTCCCACTAGCTACAGAACAAACTTATTAATCTCAGCATGACAAACATATCCTGAATTCATCGATTTCAGATACTACGAAGAAAATCTTAAAGGACACTGGATCAAACACCAGTGCAGGACACACAAATTTGTAACATGAAAATAGGAAAAAGCAGGGCTTTTCCAGATTTATCTATTTTACTGCAGACTATTCATCTGCTAGTATAATCACCTGTTCTCTCTTCATTAATTTATGCCCAGAATTAACTTGTGCCTGGTAACCATACCAAACAGTGTGGTTACAAATTACAAATACTATATAGTGGGGGCTGTAGTAATAGATATTAAGCATGTTTGATCAATTATTTTGATCTATAGTATCAGGTAGAAGTCTAGAGGAAGAAAGGAAAAAAAAAAAAAAAAAAAAAAAGGAAATGAGCCCCTGAAAGCTCATTTAGATAAGACACCATAAAGCAAGGTACCAAAAACACTATAAAATCTTACAGTTAACTTGTATATTTGAAAGCCATTTTTGAGATATTTCTCATAACTCATGAATTAATTACATTAATAAATTATGAACTAATTAGTGTGCACAAAGGATGGATTCTAACTCTCGGCACCAAAGCATTAATGCGAATACACTAATTAGCAATTACTACATTGGTGCTGAAAAGATCATCACTTTAAGGTTGTGCCTCTCCAACTCTTTGGGAAATGTTTTGCATATTGGTATATTGATCCTTACAAACTGGGAAATACGATGAAACGCTGAAGACATATGCTATGCCACAGCACATCTAACAATACATATGCTAGCCTTTCTTTTTCTTTTTTCTTTCTTTTCTTTTTTCCTGCAACTATACAACCTGGGCTTTTAGGTACTGAAGTGTGGTTCATAAAGCATAAATAGTATTTTTAAAATACTTTGCATTAATCTTCGGTTGGAATACGGCTGAAGAACATGTATATTCATCCCCACTGCTGGCATGTTTTCTTGTATTGTAAATTCAAAATGCCTCTGATACAATGTACTACTCTATATGACAGACTCTATACAAGATTTGCTGTGCTTTCCTCTGTCCTAGTAGAAGGCTCTATTCATTCTGCACTTTTACTTGTTTTCTACAACTTTTTCTAATAGGACTATGGACTAGCTGCAAGACTTTCTCTTCAGGGCATTAGCAGCTCTTTCAGCATCTGTTTGTAACTCCATTTACTTTGTATTACTAACTTATGAGAATTTACTTGCATACTGAGTAGCAGTAAAAGTTTACTTGCTTGTGCATACCTGAGCAAATACATTTGGAATATTAAGCACCTGCTAATAAGAAGTAGATTTCCAAAATCAACATGTGTCTCTTCTTAGGTGGGTAAATTACAAATTCCTCTCCAGCTGGACAACAGAACTAGTTCAAGGATTTTGTTTTAGTAGAGAGATAATAGTTATATTCATCTGGAATTGTTTTGCATATAAGAGTGACTTTAGATAGAAATGAGGATTTAGACTATTTTCCAATAGCTGTGCCATAACACTAGCCAACCATAAGACAGATGACTTTTACAGCATTATAAAATATCTTTATATATCCATTCATTTACACTGTCAAATTGTATTTCTTTTATCTCAATGTTCTTCCCAGGAGGCCTAATCTTAAAAAATACCAGCAAAATGTCAGTTCCCACTGAAGTACATAAGCATCTTTCACTGCATGGAGATTTTGAGACAAGTAGCAATAGCTTATAATGTTGCCTCTTAAGAGACAAGTAACAACAGCTAAAAATGTCTTAAAACGTCTGAATGTCTGTTACCTGCTAAATGTGTATTAAGTTAACAAAGTTTTAATGGAAGAAGACAATATTTTAAGAGGTTTTGGGGAATAATACCAGTAACTGTTTCCAAAGAAAAATAGTTTGCTATGAATTAAAAAAAAAAATCAAATCTTTTTTTCAATTCAAAATATTACAAAATTATTCTACACTAAAACTACAAGTATATATTTATTCATTTGCCATCTCTCATTTTATTCCTTGCTCTACTGCTGATCATACACCACTTCATGCCATTGCCAAACTTAGAAAAATATAATTCTCCAGCTTTTTCTCTTTGCAAATACATTTCAGGAAAATAATTTTCTTAAATGTAGAAATGTTTCAAATGTTTTTATAATGTAACTTTTTTTCCTCTCCAAATCACAGATATTCCCAAAGGAGCACTGGGTTTATCTAAAAGTATTTTGCAGCATTTTCATGATATGTGCCAAGCCTTTTTGTATACCAGAGTGAAAAAAGGATTTTACRGAAGAAAAACTGTTTTGAATGTGTTTTTCAGAATAAATCTGATTTAAAAAGAAGAGAAAAAGAAAAAAAGAAAAATCAATTGTTATCAGTGGTGTTACCTTCTAGGAGAAAAACATAYGTATTCAACCTCTCTCCTTCGGTCCAAAAAGAAATGCCAGAGGAAAGAACTGTGGTTCTACTACCCACAAATTCAACTTCAGASCTCTAGAGAATGTGCTCCAGAAACCTAAAATTTTGGGGCTTGTCTCCTCTCCCTCTCTTGGTGTCTCTCACTGCCTCACACCTGTTTGCGGGTAACTCAGTATAGAGAAAAGGAAGAAAATTTGAAATAGCACCTTAACTGATGGGAACAAAAAGTAAGTGACATAGACTAATGCTTGAAGACACAAAACCAAGGTGTATATAAATTGATGGATGAATTAAAATGTTAAAATTAGAAGAACAGGGAGAAAGATGGATAATCTCTCATTTTCATAATACATCAACATTCGCTCGTGAGCAGAGACTTTTTTTAAAGCCAGTTTTAGCACAAACTTCATCCTTCTGTTTAACTTAGTAACAAAGCTTCTGAATAGAGAGGATACAGCACAAATGTCTGATTAGTCTTAACAGAACATTACAATTGGCTGTTACTATAATAAAACTGCAACACTGCTCTGAAGTTGAGACAGAAACTCATGTCTGTTACTTGATAAATTTCTGGAAGATATGTTCAATAAAAATATATCCAGTTTCCGCACTGCAGATTCTCACAAGGCCACAAAAGCTGTATATATTTTATTGAATTCTGCCTGAAGCATTGATTCGTAAATGAGGAATTATCTGTTCTTGAAACCCAGCAAGAAGATATCATTTTATTCTTCAAAGCTGATTGTATCCCATTTTTTYCTGGCATCTGAAGAGCAGAGTAAAATAACAGAAGATACTGAAGACTTTCTTGGTTATTTAAAATACTTATCTACATATCACAAAAATGCAGATGGACTTTTAAAAGGGAATAGAGCCATGGGATATTGTTATGCTAACATAGGCCAGCCTTTTTAATGCCCTAGGCATTATTTTAAGTAGCTGAGATTATTGTGTACAGCACTTACCTTTTTAGTGAAGCACGAGTACAAAGACTGTTGCTGAGATACAATTACTCTTTTAAGAAGCTTCTAAGAAATTCTTTTTGTCTCCAACCTTAATGTACATCCATGGGTTATGTCTGTGCAGCTGTGCCTATATGTACACTAGTAAGCAGTCAAGATTACTGCCTATTTTGAATAAAAGCATATTAAAATTATTTGTTTATTCATCTGTAGCTTGCTTGCTGCCTTGGAATCAGTGGACAACATCTACTGGAAATAGCTGTGACAAAACTGCAAGTAATACTTGTCAGAATTCATTACATCTTAGTTGTTAATATAGTAAGACTTCACCTTTCAAGAAAGTCAGAGGGGGAAAGAAAACTCATCTAATGAAATTTGGACACACTGTTCTGAGAAAAATTCCAGAGTTTCTAAGACAGTGGAGATTCTGGCTTTTCACAAGCACAGAAAACAGTGCTGTAGCCAGAGATTATTGTACATCCTCTGCAACTCTGCCCAGCTAGGGGCTGTACAATTCAGAGAAGCAAATCAGAAGACTGGTGCCTCCCTGTGGAAACACTGCTGTATTTTCGCAGTCAAATGCCAGACTGCTCCAGCCATCAAAGGCAATGCTGCTGACTGATGTCTCAGCCAAAGAGAAACTAACAAACAAATCTRAAGATAACTTTAATGGAGCAAATATAAAAGGCTCAAAGACATGGAGGAAAGAAAGTGTACGCAACAGCAGCACATACTTGGAGTTAAACTGAAAAACAAGGAAATTCAAAGAGAGGGAGGGAACATGACTTCCTAGTTCTAAAACTTAGAAACAGCATGGCACCTTAAAAAAAAAAAAAAAAAAAAAAAGACATCAAGAAACAAATCTGGAAACAAATCTATTTCGTTCATTTCTCTAGCACCACAGAGTGCTCACAAGCAGTGAAATCAGTACAATCCTACTGCACACTCTGACACTGTTCAGTCTGAATGCTGGGTGAAACTTGTGATCCCAAAAGCATACTAAAATCTCAGCTATTATCAACTAAATGCTCCATGGGAGTGTCCTGCCAAGAGGTCAATCTGTCTGGTTTTCCACAAACAACACTCATTATCATGGGGTTGTGAAGCTTTCAGTTCCTTCCCTGYCAAAAGATACAAAGACATAGGTCTGATGTGTATATGCCACAGGAAAACTGTTGAAGGAGATGGTAAAGATGCAGAGTGTCCATTTAGTAATTAGGACAACTGGAGAAGGATTGTGGACTAGAAAAAAGAAAAGGACATCAATGCAGTCAAATCACCATTGAGGGGTTACCAATAYGAGTTGTTTTTAAGGAGAAAATTCGTCAGACTGCTGTGATCACTGCATGCCCTTCTGGCAGGGCAGGAAGRGCAAAAACAAAGGTCCCCCCACCCTATTTCAGGGCATTCACTGCAGAAGTGAACTGATTCCCACTTTAGCTGACTCCTGCACAGTCCCTGCTGATGAGAGTAGAGCTTTTGCTCCAGTTAATGTCATATGGAGAACTATCTTTTAAGGTCAAAACCAGATGCTATTAAGATAAACTAATCTCCTGGTCTCTATTTATCTCTATACAAATAGCAATAGAGAGCAAAACTCAGTATTCTTGTATTAGCCTTACTATTATTTATAACAGAAAACCTCAATCTATTAAAYTCATCCCAACCGTGTTCTGCCTAGCTCTGCAGCTATCATTTTCCTTACCTGAGCAGTAACTATTTAGCTCTTTAAATAAAATACACAGTTAAGATACAATAAAACCAATTTGCAAGCATTCTTATTCCAGTAGGCAAATAGAAATGACTTCTCACAGATTGAGTGCATTTTTTTTTTGTAATATGAATTGTGTTTAATGAGTCCTAGGACTAGATCAATTTATTGTAATCAGTAAATTGCATCTTTGTTGCTTTTACTACTTCAGCAGAAGTGCCTACAACTACTAACTTGAGTAACTCTTCCATAGTTCAGTGAATAGGAAACCTTTCACGCTACCTCTAAAAAAAACAAGCAGCTAAAGCTAGCAGCTTTCCAAAGCATTCTGCAGTAAAATAACTTTAACTTATCATACTCTGAATGCCAGAAAAAGTTAGGATTCTTCCTCAGAAGTACTAACAGGAGAAAACCTCCATATTCCCCACCACAACACATCTGCAAACTACTCAATGGCAATAAACAGAAAAAAAAGTAGAAGWGTAGTCTACTCCGAACATGTTACTTCCTGCTCTTCTTCCATTAGAAAGGGCACTTCAGGGGAACAGTTTACACCTTGATACAGGGATACTAATCAGCCACAAGCTATAGGGTGACTATTCGCCAATTGCGTAATCATAGAATCAGTAAGGGTATAATCAACATACCCTTTCAGTAGGATGCTTAAAAAAAAAAAAAAAAAAAAAAAGGCAAAATAAGCCTTTTATCAGAACAGGGAGACACCTCACGAATTCTTTTTCTCTGGTTCCCCTTCAAAGCATTTTGGAATCAAACTTTGTGCAGGTCTATTAGAATGTCACCTAACAGTGATTCTTTGGTAAATTCCACCTCCTCTGAGAGCTTAGACAGAAACAGAAATTACTAGAGTTTAAATACTTGCCCCTTTTGATGCTTAAAAAGTAAATTTTAAAGTTATGTTTAGCAGGGAGAAGGGCCAATAACCAGGCTGACAGAAAGTCATAAAATACCAATTAAAAAAGGGAGTAGATCTTGCTTTCAAAAAAAAAAAAAATTTTTTAACACATTTTCAGGAACATAGTACACAGAATGAATTTAGGATTGTCTTTGAAGTAAAAAAGTGTTCTTTTCAAATTAAATAGTTAAGCTGTTTAGGAATAAACCATGATGAAGTAGGTGAGAACACAATCACCAATTAGCAGACAAGTGGAATCTGAAGATAAAATTAATTCTCCTTTTCATTTTGTACACCTGTTAAGTACTATGCAGAATCTAGTGATAGTTGATCAAAAATTCAAATATTCAAAAAATTATTTAGATACTATTCTCATTATGTATATTATGCATATATACTGCTTACCTTCCATGTGTCTTCACTTTCATGAGACTTGAAGGTTCAAACTTGCAAGCTTTTCTCTACAACCTTGAGGTTCAGAACTTTATAATGAGTTTCTTCTCCTTCAGCTAGATAGCAAGTTGATGCCAGTAAGGAACTGAAAGAATGAAACCTGAAATAAAATGTTGTTTGTGAAGCTGGAACCAGTTCTAGGGAAAGTAAGCACTGTAGGATAAGAATTGTGACTGCTTATTTGGTTAATGCCCACCTTCTGGGCAGTCTTTTAGTCACTGTTTCTATGCACCCTAAGTAATTCTATAAATTGTGTAGCTCATATTACATAATACCTTGATTAAATGCAATATCATGTAGGCAGAAGTAATAGAAAAGAGTGAGATTATCATATGATTGTATGACTTCAAGAGCAGGCAATCTAACATTACAAAGTTGATGGTAATAATTACATAAATAGATAATGCTAATTCTAGGCCCCTCAGTTTAATCTTCTGACTCATACTGATCTCCAAGCAGTCATCAACATTGCCCTGAATGGATTGTATGGAGACATAACAATGACAAGTACTGTAGTCCAGATATGCTACCTATATACAATAAAAATTAATTACAATTGCTGTGGGAACTATAACTTCGATTAAACATTATGCAGTATAATAATGTTAAGTAGTCCCTTTAGGTATTTGATGCTGAATATTTAACACTAATTTTCCTTCTTTTTTTTTACATCAGCTAAAGCATTTCCATGGTTGTTTTTTATATATTAAATTGTGTAATTTTTGTGATAGATCCAAACAAGCTGAAGTTCTGCTAATTGTTTTTCATATATTAAGATACCCATAAGGGATGAATAATATTTTTACAAGTCATATTTCTTTCAAATTCCACATAATGAAACTGTTACAGAGAATCCCATATCACTGATGATGAACAAAATGCTGCCACAGTAAAAAAGGAAAAAAAAAGTCTTATATAAACATAGGAAATCAGGTTTAAAATAAAATCCTCTCTCAAACTAAGTTTCCAGTGCTTAGAATTCAGTAACTTGTATTTGGTGATTGCTACCAGGTTTTTCTAACTTTTCCACACCTGAATTAAGTTTGGCTGAAAATGCAGCTCTTGCTGTGATTGCTGAGTTGTTGAAACCTGGGCTCATCCACCTCTCAATTCACACATTTGTTGGCATTAGAAGTTGAGATTATACTTTGTCCCAACATTATAGTAAGTACCTAAAGCAACAAACCCAGTTARTATTACCTGAAACTTCCCACAGTAAAAGTTTCACTCCAGTAAACTAAAACTAAGATTGGCAGGAACATAAATGCAAGTTTTTAAGTCTCTGTGTGTTCCCCCTGAATTAGTTTCACATATGCAGTTTGGACCCTTTCTGGCCTAAATTAGCCTAGTAACATCCACAGACAGGCTGCTGAGGTTGCAGTTTTCTGTGGTGTGTCCAGCTTACCACAATTTTTTTYCCCTGTCAGTTTAAAACAGCTCAGCTTCAGGGGACAAAAACACAGTGCTTTAGACTATGCCAAAAAGGTTTCATGCTTTGAAGCAAAGACTTGAAATCAGGATCTTTGCTACTTAAGCAGCAACATAGATAGTTAACATGAACTGGTCATGGGACTGTTAAAAAATACATCTTTTTCTACCTCCCCTATCCCTGCAACTTCTTTTTTTGACCTACAGACTGCAGTTTGCTCTGCCTTAAATAAATTGAGTCCATGTATCCGTTCACAACACCGTGCAGTGTGCTAGATCACAGACACAGCCAGCACTAAACACGAGCTCACGTCTAGCAAAAAGCCACCGCGTCCGCCCCTTCTCCCTTTGGCTGCCCCGGCAGGCGGGCGCAGCCAGGTGACCCTTCGCGTCCCCGCAGGGCGAGCACGCAACCAGGAGCCGCTCCCAGGGCTGGCACTGCCGCCCGGACACGGCGGGGGGAAAGAAAACCACTCTTTCCAACCTGTTTTAAACTAGTGTAAGCTTACAGAAAGCAGGTTTAAGCAGCTGGCGGCTGTGGTGGCCGGTGCAGGTGGACGCTGCCCTGGGCTGGCTGGAACCAGTTCCAGCCGGTTCTGCGGCAGGTGCAAACACCTGCCCCAACCGCCAGTGCCGCAGCTGTGCCCGACCGGGAGCTGCGCCGTCGTGCAGGAGCGCAGCCTGCGCCGAAACGGGCCACAGACGCCTCCCGTGGGGTCTCCCCTCCGGGAGAGGCCAAGGGCGGCCGAGAAAACGAACAGCAAGGGACCAGGAAAGGCGCTGCCACCCACCCGGAGGGATTTGGCTGGACCCACCCGCAGCRGAGGCACAAGCGAGGCAAGTCGAGCCGGGGGAGAGGGAGGGTCGGTGTTCCCTTCAGCGTTGGTTAAACTGTTCGCGCCCTCCTCCTCCTCCTCAGCATCCGCATCGGCCATCAGAAGTTTGTGTTAGCTGGCAATAATTTAGGTAGGGCTATCCAACTCAAGGAGTTTTGCCCATGACACTTCTCTCCGCGAGCAGCCCTGCTCTGTTGCTGCCCTGTCCGCTCCTGCCCACTGACATAGCTGTGCCTAGCTGGGGAAATGGGGCAGAGAAATAGTCTTTGTTAAAAGCTAACCCAGCCAGAAACAAAATAGCYTTTTTTTCCTTTAATCCAGACCTACCCTCCAAACTGCTTCTTTTAGAGAGAAGGGCAGTTTATGCCAATTTACAATATGCRCAAAACTGTGGCCTTTCAAATTGCCTTTCAGAAAGAGAAAAAAAATCGTATTTTAAATGGTGTTTAACCAGGCGTTAATTAGGTGTGAAACTCTGAGCTAGTCTATTAATAATGAAGTTGCCAACTAAAAATTTAAAGCAGCAAAGATCAAATAAAGATGAAATGGACTGAGTCGCATTTTTATTCTTGCATCTTTATTCAGTAGAGTATTTTAGGTTATTTAGCCTTTTCAAACTTAAAGGAAGAAATGMCCTCCTGCTGCTTTGGGAAAACTGTTCAACAGGACCAAAAACTGTCCTTTGAGGTTATTTCCAATTACGGTGATTTTTATGGAACTGCATCCCCAAATGGTTATTCTGCTGTGCAGTCATATATATGGGAATATTTTTTTAAAAGGGAAGATCCAGTTCTCTCTAGCTTACAACAAATTTAGTCATGAATACATATACGATGGAAAAGATGATCTTTAGTGTAAGTGAAGACTTCTCATAGGATTGTATTCTCAATGCAAATGTAGAAATGAGAAAAAGGTAATACCTTTTAATTCAAGGTACAAATGCACTTTCCTCTCTGTTATTTTTTTATTATTATTTTTCATGATGATGGCGTGTTCACAAGATGTAATGACAAAGCAGGTGCATAAGGGTGTAATTCACAGGCTGCTTTCTAAGAGCAGCAACTAAGTTAAAAATTATTTCAGATTATGTCCCTCCTCCCTTTTTCTGGCAGTGAAAAATGGTGTAATTGAAGTAGACAGTGAGAAGAATAACTTCCAGTTTGTAGTTTGCTTTGCAGTAAGTTCCCTGCGTTCTTCTCATTTTCTTCTTTCCTTTTCCATCCCCTTTTATACTCAACTGAAAGAAGGAAAATGTAAAAACAATACATAATTGTTTATGATTCTTATATGTACTATGTATTATACTGAAGTACACTGCTTCAGTTACAAGTTTGCAATCTAAATTTATAGGTTAGTGACTCTGTTTACATCTGCATTGCAAACATACTCTTATATTGTAGTGTCAAGCCTTTATTTAATCTATTTTGTAGCATAATGTTGGTGGTGGTTCTAATAATCCTGATTTTAAAAGAAAATAAATTATTTCGTTACGATATTACAGAGGCCACAGAGTTGAATGCTTTATATGCTGTGGTGATCTAACCTGTAYAGGTCAAATGGCATTTAATAGTATGTGGTTTTTTGTTTTTTTGTTTTTTTTTTTTTTAGTTGTCTAAAAATATAGACAGATTATAGAGTGTGTTTTTGAAAGTACATACTTGCTTCACAACCACTGAAATCATAAGAAGTGGCAACAGCCTTCCCAAGATACAGCATTGTAGGAGCTAAAGGATTGACTGGTGTTCTGGATGACTACGCTTTAGTAGAAGCATTCAAACTCCTCAAGGAGAGCAGTCCACTTAAAAATGACAAAATCTAATCAAGATTTCTCTTCTACAGGGTTTGGATGTGATTAAATTATTTTTTTTTCTCATATTCAGTGACCAAGTGTGGTAGCTTAAATAAGCATATGCTCAATCAAAAAAAAGAGCCTACATCCAGCTTGCTTTTCAGTAATCAGGAATTGCTAACTGGAAAGAGATACCAAAAAGGAAAGACAAACTGTGACAGAACTATGTAGCAATAGGTTGGCAGTAGGTAAATTTGCCACTGAATAGCTGGAAGGAGTAGTAGGAAAGCAAGGAAAGTATTTCTTACATTTATTTGATTTTTTTTCCTATTTGAATGCCAGAGTCCTGCTCTCCTCTAAGCTGCATGGCATATTCCTTTTTTTTTTTTTTTTTTTTTTTAACAACAGTAAGCCATGGCTACTACTATAATTTTTTCTGATCAGAAATTACCTCACTGGAAAACTGCGTAAAACTGAGGAATTAACACCTCCTAACCTCCTAGATCTTAATGTAATAATTCTTGCAGAGGAATTAAAACCTCCCAGATCGTCCTATGTCCTTTGCTCATATCGAACCTCAACAGTCCAAGGGGTGCTAGAGATACAGAGAAGCCTAGTAATTATGTCTCTGTTAAATGGAATTCTAAAGAGAGTTCATCAAGGATGTTTAGAAATGAACTAATCCATAAGGTAGGCTTATGAATCTGTTTACCACCCAAACATGGATAAAAACATTAACCAGATGATAGTAAATTGCAGCAACTGTAAAATACTATTGTAAACAATGAAAGGAACAAGGGATGACAAGAACAGGGCCCAACATCCGTGAGGGAAAGGCAAGCCTATATTTACTTCTTTTCAGCTGAAAGGACGTCCTTAAAAATTACTAGACTAGAATTTCCTGTCAGCTCTTCCACATCAGCCTAGAGAAGTAGCCCTAAAAATACCTGAATATTTACACAATATGGCCATTTTCCTGCCCCTTTTCCTCAGAACACAAGATAAGACAGCTAATAYACTGTTGGACCCTGAGTTTGGAGAAACAAGGACTAAAGGAACATCTGCTACTGTGAAAGATTTCACCTGAGCTTTGCAAGGCTCAACTTTTTTTAATGCCTTTCCTTTGTAATGTTTTAATCYCTCTCACTGTAGAGGTGCAGCAGGGTGATAATAACATCTGAACTGATTTTGTACCTCCAGTTCATCTCATTTTTACCTGTGTTCTTGAGAGAACGACAGCAATTGCTACTGCAGGAGCATTAGTACTCTTTTTGCACTAAGCAGATCACTTTCAAATTTAAATGTTGCCACATTTCTATGGTAAAATGGATCATAACTGCATGTCACCCTGCCACCACCGAGAGGCATTCAGTTTTCCCCAGCATGTTTCTGAATTGCCAGCAGTGCCTATTAGCAAAGCTGTCTCCAATCTGYCCTTCTTCTTCAGACCCCTAGGGTGAATACTGCATCAAAAGACTGTTGAGAGTTAAATCTGGGCACCAAGAAAGATAAAATCACACAGGAGTTTTCAGCAGGGGCAGGTGATTTGAGTCTGCAGTAAAAGAGATCTTGTGTTATATAGGGTTTTTCAGCAACACCACACCTTTGTCTTGTTAAGCCTTGTTCTCTTTTGTAGTCTGTGTTAACRTCGGCACTGAAATGCAAGCAACTTTTCTACCTCTTGTTATATCCTAGAAAGGAGTTGTATAATCAAAGCTGGTATGTTAAGGGCACTTGAGAAACAAAGAAACTTAGTTATAACCGCGCATTCAAATTTCCACAGACACCTACCCAAACTACACAAGCTCTAGAACATACTGYGTATCTCACTATCAAAGTGCCTTGGCTTTGATTCTCTATTAAACCTGAATTGTTTCCCTTTAAAGTACTGCCAGTCTCTTACAGTTTCTGTGTCAGTTAGATCACTCTTGTTTTCAAAAGCTAATTATCTTGTCTCAGCCTACAGATAAATTGTTGACCCTTCCTGGCCTAACCAAAAGTGCTTCAGCTTTTTCCTATTCACAGAAAACATAGCTAATAGAGTCCAGTGTTTCTTTGGGGAAATGCCGTTTGTTTACACAGAAGATAGCAACTGACCTTTTCCCTTAAATGCAGAGAAACAAATTAAGCAGTTTCTTTTCATGGTAAATACTGGGCTTTAAAGCAACCCCAACAAAGAGACTGTTCTGGAACTTGCTTCAGTGGCATTGGCATTGATGCATCGCTGARACTGATTGACCGCTCAGCCTGAGCTGCATTTGCATCAGTCCCAGAGCAGTGCCCTACCTCTTGGGCTTTGCTGTTCTTTTGAACAGCTAAGGCTTCCTTTTGCAGTAAACTGAACTGTGAAATGTACTAGAACAGCCAGCTGTATCCTGCTACAGTGTTCTTTTAAAAAAAATCTAGTACACTGTGCTGTGGTGGTGATATTCGGTGCTTGGAAAAAGACAAAAAATCTGCCCTTTACCTGAGTATGTGACCAGCTGTGCTATAGGAAACATGGATGAAAGGGAGGCAAATAGCACTGCTTTCACAGAGGATGCAAATAGCACTGCTTTCACAGAGGATTTCTTCCTAGGCCTGGTAGTCTGTTTCAGTAGAGGGTAAAATGGATTTTTTGCTTTAGATCTCATTAATTTAATGTTAAAGGGTATAAACCTACAATTTGCCTGAAATATTGACAACAGCATCAAAAGAAAATCCAGATGTTGTAAGTACAAACAACAGTAAGATTGTATGCTTTGTAGTAGGGCTGAAGACCCTTAGAAATGAAGGAGAAGGGAAGAGAAAAAGAGAAGTGTTAACAATAGTAAGTCTGTTCTCATTCCTTGGAACACATTTCCTTGTGATTAAAACCTTTGCTGCTAAAGGAAAATAGACAAAAGAGCTCAAATTAATAGGAGAGGATAGTTCATACATTTTATTAAGTGACTTTGTACAATAAAATTTATTAATAAGCCTTGGAATAGGAAATGGAACTTAGTTTTCTCCTGCCTGAGTCAAGTGCCTGAAACTATAGTATCATAATTCTGTTTTTCTTTTCATAGTCTTCCCTCTTCCTCTCACTGTTATAGAGTGATGGAAAACATCATCTTACATAAAAATAGCTCTAATCCACCCTACAGGAACATGAGAGTTGCCTCAGGTAGAGGAGGAAGCTGAACTGGGTCTCTTACAGTCATGTACAAAGACATTAAATGTGGTTATTGTATAAGCAGAGAAGGTAGCAAAAGATGTTTCTCCTCCTCTCTTAAATGACCTGTATCCTTTAGTAATGACTACCCTGTTAAGGTCCATCAGGCAAAAAGTGGCAACAGAAGAAAATAACTTGTTTCTGGATAGTGACTCTTTTAATATGTGAACTAGAAATTCAATTCTATCGAAACTAAAGCCTTTTTAGGCATGAATAGAAGTAGCCTTCTATGTCTTTGTGGAAAATTGAGATAAAAAAGGCAGTATGACAGTATTAAGAGAGTGAGACTGGAGCTGTTTGAAGAATTTTGGGATTGCAATTTAGGATTTGTTTTTTAATCTTTGGCTTTAATGGATTTGAGGTATGTGGTATGCTTTAAGAATATTGACTCTAGCTTCCAAATATTGATCCAGAGGTATTCCAAACTTCTGGAGGTTAGTATTTGTATCAGGTTTGGATCGTAAAGGTGGTTACCTTAGCCTTAGAAAACATTCATCAAAGCTGAATACAGCTGAGAACTTAAGTCATGTTATCAAAAGGCATATGGTTTTGTTTTCCTGACAAGTGGGTGTTTAGTCACAGGGAGAAGGAGATGAACAGGGCAGTGGCAGAAAGGATGTTCAGAGAATATATTACTCTTAAAAATGAGCCCCATCTGTACTGTGCAAGGGACTACTCTCTGAAGACATCTGCCTTTTTATTAATTGAGGTATCGTAGCTGCAATATACTGTGCCTGGAGAAAATACCAACTCATGACCTGAAATCACTGTCTCTGAACCTACGCTGCTTCTCAGATCTAGAAACAACATAGCTGGTGCTAGAATCAGGATTCTCTGAGCAAAACAGTACTGAGTACTGAGCCTCTACCTCCTTTTTGAAGAATATCCAGATAAAAATAATTCTGTCAATGGGACAGAACTATGTCTCCCCCCAACCCCCAAATGTGTGTGTGAGGGGAGAGAAGCAAGCATGGATGGGAGTAAACAAAGATGTCATTTCTGGAATTAAACCCAGTAATGCCAGAAGACTCTGTTCCCTGACTGCTTTGAAATTTTTTCCTTATGCTTGTTTACATAGTATTCCTTGGTTTGAGAAAGGACTGTGAAAAAAGTTGTAAGTATCCAAGTAAAAATTCTGATTTGTGGCAGGAGAACGGGGAAGAGGATGGAGAAGAAAAGGTGGTTTCAGGCTATTTGTTCTTTTTAGAAGACAAACTGAGATGCTTGGTAGGCAAAACTGAGAATTACAGATTTCTTTAGGACAGTATAGGAACTTTGAACCAAGGAACAATACAAAATCTTGCTTTAATGAAACCCAAATTTTAACTATATGATATGTCCAAGACACTTTTTAAATATTCCAACTCAGAATTTGCTAGAGTAGCTATACTAGACAAATGAAACTAACTTAGGTGTCTCCCCCCTAAGACTCATTAACATCTGGACCAGTCCTTTAAAGTTAGATGAGATAAAGTTAGCTCTTAACAACCTGTAAGCAAAATAAGGAGAAACATTAACAATTACTAGTAGTACTCCTGGCAGAGATCACTGTTCCTGTTGGCCATACAGAATAGAACCAGGATCTTCACTTTGTGGTTTATTAATAAGCTTCACGCTTCTGCCCAGAGAAATTGATCTCTCTTATGTTTTAGGATTAAGTTTGTTTGTTTTTCTAATGAGTACTTTTATGAATTTGGAAATTTGGAAAGAAAGCAGCTGTGAGTTATGTTTTAGAACTTGGTTTTGGCAGAGACATTTATTTTCTGAGAAATGCAGTCAAATCTAAGAACTGATAGGCCAAGGTCAAACTGCAGTCATCTTTGGAAGGTAAATAATCCTTTTCAAGTACTTGAACAGGAAACATTTTCAGCTGAAGGTACATGCAGAACATTAGAATGTGTACATATATATACATGATTATATATTAAGAAGTGGAAACAGTTGTGGCTTTTGCTTGTAATGTCATAGTCTAGGGAATCCTTGCCAAAATGTAAGTTTTGTACTATTACGTCCTTACTTCTAAAGAAGCAGCAATGTGTTTGGTGTGCACTATTCAGGAAAGTATTTTTAAATTTTTTAGAGATAATGCATCTTCTGCTAAGAGAAAGCTGGAAGTTAGAAATAGCAGGGAAAATAGTTTTCCAAGATTCATAGCTTATAGCATTTTAAGAAATGATTGATAAATCAAAACGATTGTGGGTTAAGTGCAGATAGTGAAATCATCAAAACTTACAGAATCTAAATAGCTGTACTGTAAGTAGACCTGAAGAGTAACAACAAAACCATAGAAGATAATGCTGCTTAGTAATGAGACTAGTGAAAAGARACGTGTGGGGGATGAGGCCCTGTCCATCCATTCTTTCCTGGGGCTGCACTTCCACACAATCTGTTAGTCAGTCTCCTTACAAACTGCAGTGTTGAAGTGCTGCAAAGATGGTGAATAGGATCCAAAACTTCTGTTACCAGATGTAAAGTTCTAAATTTCATTTCCTCCTACTCACAAAAGCAAGAGATCATCCTTTTTCTGACTCAAGTGGGAGAGGGAGAAGATCGTTGTCACATTCTCATTCCCAAATATATTGATTCAGTTAAATATCCAAATGGAAAAACACTGGTAACATTTTTGTTCTCACCTGTAGCCAACATGTAACAGATCCCAGTTGGGGGAAGGAAGAACTATTGTTCATACAATAACAGAAAAATATCCTGACA
Organism: Rhea americana; assembly: GCF_003343005.1. Lineage (NCBI taxonomy): Eukaryota > Metazoa > Chordata > Aves > Rheiformes > Rheidae > Rhea > Rhea americana. The sequence continues at coordinate 1,297,417 of NW_028185672.1, read as the reverse complement.
TTTAGTCACATCTAGTAGATGATAGACTGTCTAGCCAGCTTTAGAACAGAGGTCACTGTTCTCAAGGCACACTTAGACATCCTTTTATAACAAGAAATAAACATTGATAAGAGTCAAATGCAAACAAGGTAATATAGATGTTTTTGCTTGAGAAGCAGGCAAATTGCTCTTTTTCTATCATGACTGTATATAAAAGATACATTAACCAAGTTTATTCTTTACAGTTTGCTCCTCATAGTTGGTGAAAAAATACATCGTACAGTTCACAGTACATATTTACAGAAATATTCACAGTATTCACATGGGTATTAAAATCAGCAATATGCTTTTGTATTCAGATTTTAAGAAGACTTGAACTATAGATGTTAGCATATTTATAACACTAAGTATTTCATCTAGCATCATGGCCAAACATCTTTTGATTGCAAGGATTTATTAGGCATGTAGTTGCAATCAAATATCACAATAGTATTACCCTTTTATTTTTCCGGTTTCCTTTAATTAGTCAACACTATAAATGATGCTTTTAAAGAGCTCTCACTTCTGACATGTGGTTTTGCAGTTTCCTGCAGCCCCTTAATGTTGGCAAAGTTGACCTTTTTAAAAGAACTAGGTTAAAAAAAAAAACAGTCAAGATTTATTTAAAATTTGTCACAGAAAGAATGATACAATGTGTTGGCCTGTCTTTAGCTGGAAGAACGAGTAATGGGGAAGATTATGATGGAATCCAGACAAGAAAGACTTGAAACCTGAGGCATTTCTCTTCAGTTTGCCCACCTCCTCCTTTGCTGCCTGTTTGTGTAGAAACCTTCCCCTAGTATACCTCACAGATTCATGCATCAGGTGTTCTCTTCTGTGTTCAAAACATTAAAAGTAAGCATCTGCTACATTTTTCAGTCTAAAAGCTAGCCTTTTAATTCAAATTTGACATGTCAAACCTGTATCTGTATACTTACCTATATCTATAAATCAGGACTGCTTCTGGATATCACACTGCAAATGACTCACTAATCTATGATAAGATACTGTAATGAGCATTTGAACACTAGAAGTAAAATTGCTATTCTACTTAGAATTTCTGTTTCATCTGTCTAAAATCTTACTAAGAATACATTTGCGATTTTCCTGCTTTTTGCATTCCTAATTCAGGCAATGCTTTCCCTTGGTTTTAGGGCTGCAGAATCAAATACATTTCTATTATATTACTCCCTAAAGAATATGTAATTTTCTCTAAGATTTCGACCTTTCTGCATATTTAGGGGACATGCAAAGGAAAATGATATAGACCTTGTTTTTGAACCAGAAAATGGGGCTAAATGTGACTCTTAGACCACACACCACAGAGAGAAAGGCAGGTTACYGTCTTTCTCCTCTAAGCTCATCATCCTAAGGGGCAAAGTTAAAGAAATTAAAGTTGTAGTGCTTCACCTTCCTCTTCCTTAATTTCTTTGAGGATCAAACTAATACATTTCATTAAATGGCATAGCAAGAAAGAAGATGACCATAATATTCCATAAATGGAATAGCAGAAATCACTTCAGGGTTCTTTTCTCAGTCTGACCCTCCCAGGCCAGTTTATGTGGAGATCCTGCTCAGGTCAAATTTCTTTCTCCAGCTTTTTTCTACTTTATGTAGTTCCTTAGTAAGCGATAAGCTTGTTTTGAGTTCTGTATTATAAATGTCAATTTACAAATCCAAATAACTGTTTTGATACTTGACATAGTAATGCATGTCAGGAAACAGTGCATAGACTTTGCCAAGTATTCTAAGAGGAAGAAGCTAAGAAATATAAAATCACAGTGAAAGTCACAGATCTTTGACTTGTGCCAAATCAATACAAAACAGAAGGTAGAAACAAGAACATCTGTTTGAAAGAATGAATCGCTGATGTAAGCTCCTGGGTGCAGACTTTACTATGGTCATTATTACTTTCTGCTTGCTTTTCTTGAGTGAAACCAGAATACTGTGGTTAACTCAGTTTTAATTTTATTGATTAGTGGTGGCTTAGTGTTTAAAAACATCTGTTATTCACAGCTTCTGAAAGGCATAGTTATATTTTACATGGACACACTATAAACTATGTGAATTTCACTTATTATCAATTTAGCTATTAAAATGCAAGTGACATACTGAGGGATACCTTCCAGATTTTGAACATACACTGTCTACCATGCCAAATGCTAGGTCTGTGATGCTTCGAAAGAGCTAAGATTTCTCACAAATCCTTTAGCCTCTAGCCTCAGTGATCAAATCTCAATATGTAGGTTTGGAATGTGTAGATATTTATATCCAGATTTTTTTTTCTTTGCCCTCTTATGATGGAAAACACTGGGCTTTTAATATCTCAAGTGAAAATACTTCTGATTTTTTTTTTTTAATCGCCTATATTGCATGCCAAAATCTTACCATATAATTGAATGTGACTGATCTTCTGCCAAGGCCTGGAATAGCAGGGAGAACTGCCTGCAGACATTTTTCACAATTTCTGCTAGTTATGTTGACTGAGAACAATTTCTTATTTTTGTGTGTTAAAATGTTCTTCCCAAATTAAGGGAAAAATAGCTTCTGATGCTTATATTAATTACAAAGTAAAAAATGTGGTCTGTACTGAACTGTACTGAGGAACAGGTCTTTTATCTGCCTCATTATAATCTCAAAAATTACACTGAGTTAACCATTGTTTGGCATCAATGTTTTCTTACTTAATTTTTCTTGCTAGTAAATTTGCTGACACTACTGTGACTTCAGAGGAAGCAGAATCTGTCTCCTGAATGGCTGGTAGATTGTTGAACTAGGACAAAACCAAGACCCCAACAGGACACTTACAGTTCATTCTTATTTATGCACAATAATATTGTTGTTCCTCTTGCCCCCAGTACTGCACTGCTGCTACCACAAGCATCTTGCAAAGAATTTGGGACAAATCTGGCATACAGACCCTACTGTTGAATAGGCATCTCTCTCTTTCCCTGGCACTGTCTGGTCCTGGAAGTGTTAACTAAGATCTTTATATTCCAAGAAAATTCTATTGCATTGTTGCATTTTAACCTTTTTCTTATTTCTTATTAGCAATAAATTTTTGTTTACCTTCCAGCATTTCTAGCTACAGTTTCTTTTTATGAAGCCAGAAGTTTTTATCAGTTCAGCTAGAGAAGCATCACTGAGTCCATACTAAGCAATTTCTTTAGAATCATAAAGAATTTTGCCTTTTTTGTCTTTACACAAAGACTCATTGAAGAAATCATTTGGGCATGGTAGAGCTCAGTGAATGATTTCTGACAGATGGAAAGCAAGGAAAGCCAATGTCTTGTTACTGCTGTGGTAGGCTTCTTCAACAAGACAAAAGCTACCAAGAAGATGCCGTCCACTTACTGTAACATCATCCTTATAATTGTGTCTGCAGCTATTTAAGAGAGGAGGAAACTAGAGGAAGAAAACTATATTGACTCTGCAAACAACTCTCCCCAAAATAATCTGTTGTGAATCCAATTTGTATCATAAAAACCCCGCTAGAAGTTATTATATGACCAATACCTTTCTCACAAACACTAGCGGGTACCGCTGTACTAGCATTCCAGAAGACGAGTTGTGACGACACACCTAAAGCAATCATATTCACACTGCTAGCGATGAAGGAGAGAATCCTACTGGCAAGCAAGTCTGTTTTATGGAAGGAAAGTCCAGTCTGGAAACTCTACTGATTGGGACCGGTGTAGCAGACTGTGGGCACAGCAAATGGTTATCTTAGCCATGCCTATTGCAAAATCTCTAACCAGGGATTCACGTGCTCTCTCTATGGGTAGTTGCATATGCAGCCCATCATAACTGCACATCTGTGTTCTGGAGTAACTAAAAGTCATAGGAAGACTGTATTTGGAAAAAAAATGCGTAGTCTCCTATTTCTAAGATCAAAAGCCAATCATTTAAAAGTCAGATATCACATACAGCGTGATTGAACAGTGCCCAATATAATGATAACAGTGCAATAACAGTGCTTCTCTTTCAGAGTAACGAATGGGACCAGCTCTCACTGATTATATGATTGGTTATATAACAACGTTAAAAAATACAAATAAAAGTGATTAATATGAGGAAGTTGCATTGTTGAGAAGGTCTTAGTAAAAGCATATTATATAATGCTAAATTGTTCTGTCGATACAGGTTCAGCTCACCTTGAGAATAATAAGCTAAAATACATGTTAAACTGTGCTATATTTATTAAAATTGGTTCAGTATAAATATTCCAGCTTTTTTTTAATTGTAACGTGAGACCAGAGCAGCTTATCATAGTGGCATGAATAGTCTATAGTGGCTTATATTTCATGTCATGCAGCACTTAAGAGCCTGTTAATGTTAATATTAGGATTCATCTAGAAAAGAAAACTCYTTTGGAAGAAAAACATAATTTAGTATGCTTCTACTGAATGCTTTTGAGATACCTATATAGACTGGGAAGAAAAAAGTCACATTTTCTTTGCATATCTTTCTTTGTCAAAATATGAGTATAATCGGTCTCTCCTACCATCACTAAAAAGTTTAAACAAAAGGAGTTTCAGAACATGCAGATACAAGCCAGTTGTTTGAGTCACCTGAGAATCATAAGGAATAAGATGTTTAAGTAAGTCTACTTTCCATTATGTTTTTTGAAAAGTGCGTAAGGAAGAAGTGACTATAAAAGGTAAAATTCCAAACAAAAGACAGTGGCACAAAACTGGTCATTAGGAGTCCAATGTGGCAGATCACAAGCATCAATGAGAAACAAAAGGAGAAGGTGATGGAAAATAGATTTTGCTTCTCTGTTAGTTTGCCAAATGGGGCGAAGTACTTCGGGGACTGACATGCTCTTCCTCTGCGTGAAGATGCAAAAAAAAGAGTGAACTCCATTGTCTTATCTGGTCAAAATGTGGCTCAGCCTGCAACATCTATTTATCAGGGGATCTCTGAAGGACAGATGGCTGATGGTTTCTATTCATGCTGTCAGTTCAGCAAGGATGACTGTGCAAAACAACACAACCAGAGCAATGCCATGTCAGAACGTATTTTTTCAATAACCACGTTACCATCCAGACACAGGTCAAGTGAGAGAACAGAGCCTCATCATGTTGGACTTTTCCCAGACACACTGCAAAGATATTTTCCACCTTAAAGGGATAATTAAAAGGTGCGCAGGTAAACAGAAATGAACATGCTGAAATTGAGCAGAGACGGGAAGAGGGAAATAGACTCCAGGTTTCTTAGTGTATGCCAATACTGAGCAGTCTCAGAATCATATACTACCATCTGCTTGAAGTCTACATTGCACATCATCTCCTCAGTGCTAATTGCTCTCCTTCGCTTTTCCTAAGAATCYGGCCCGTGACTTACAGCAATATGGTGATCTTCAGCATTCTGCAGGAAGACTGCCTTAGTTAACCCTAGTGGCACAGTGAAGCAACCAAGGCGTCCCTGCTGGCCTCACAAAGAACAGCAGAAAGAGGAGCATTTTAATCTCCAGTCCCACAACAGTTCGGTGCAAACTCCTTCCTCAAACACCAAAGTCTCAGATTTTTGACTACCACCACTTCTGTACAGACTACACCACTTCTGTATAACGCTGTTGTTATACTACTCCTAAACTCTTGTCATCACTCTCTCTATAGCTGGAAGAATAGCCTTAGAATACATAAAGCTATTATTTCTGTATCTCTATACAAAGGTAAAGACATTTTTGGCTGAAGGCCACCAGCAGTGGCTAAGTCATAAACCTCTGAGTAATGTAATTTAGAATAGAAAAGTAGAAATGAATCTCAGTCTTAGTGGTATGAACAGGAACTGCTATCATAATGAATCAAGACAGTAATCTAGATGGTCCTCAGAGCAATATGCTTTGCAGTCTTTGGATCATAGAGCAAGTCCTACCATATCTTTTTCTATGAATAAAATTCTGAGATTTTTATTCTGCAACTCACAAATAGGAATTTAACTATTTCTGAACCTCACTGTTGAAAGTCATTTTAMTGCTATCCAAATTTATGTTGTATAATATCCTGTCGTCTGTGAGTCTGTTGCTACTAGTGGAATCAATCGTATCCACTTTTCATTATTATTACTGACAAGAACGTAGGTGAAGCAGCTAGCATTTAGAAAGATTTGGGAAACCTTATTCTGGTGAGAGGAGGGGCTAAAGTACATTAGTAGGGTGATAAACTCGCACTTCAAGCAAAATGATCCATTTTATTCATGCTTACTAAGAGAGTATTTGGATCTCAGTGGATTTATATTCTTTTCTCCTGTTCGAAGTACGCATCCCAAAGGTGTTCAGGGTTTGTGTACATGCAGAAGATTTTTAGCAAGGAAATATGTCAGAGTGAAACTGACATCAGAACAACATACTTTTAGTTGTATTCAGTTAACAAAAACAGTTTTTTTTTTTACAGCAAGTGAGGAACTCCTGTCTTAAAATGGATTTCAAAAAAAGATGACGCTCTAGATTTACAGTCTTTCACTGTAGGAGCATGTTCCTAGTTGCTACATAAGCTTTCAGGTATCAATCAGAAATACTTAGGAGAGGACAAGAGTTAAATATTTCTTTTCATCTCTCTCCTCCCCCCCCCCCCCCCCCCAAAAAAAATAAAGCATCTCATATGAGTTCTAGAATCTCCCCAGGGAGACAAGTTGTACTGCTAGCATGAATATGAACTATTTCTGAATGCACATGTATTAAACTGGGCTATAGTGCTGTGGTATTGCCATTGTCTAACGCACCACATTTCATGTCCCCTAATATTGGGACGATGAGGCTACAAGTTGACAAAAGACACAGAAGGTCACACATGCAGGATAATGGTTGCCTATCTAAGCAATTCTTGCAATTTTTGTCAGTTTGAAAATCTGGCTTGGCCTGCACTGTTCAGCCCTGTGACCCTCCCAAGCAATGAATGGTCACTGGAAGGAATACTGTTGCCACACTGATTCCAAAGTAGAATTCAGCCTTCAATTTCCCACATTTAGACAATCTTTTTTTTTAATCAAAATTATCTCCCAGAAATTACAGAACAGAGGATACAATTTCCTTTAAAAGTTGAGGAAGAGATTAATGGAAGAAGAAAAGCATACTTTTTTTACTACAGTATTTTGTGTTTAACGTGCTTGACTTGAAAACAGCCTAGCTTGATGATGACTGTTGCTGCTTGCCTTCTGAATTGCCTATCCAGTGGTCACTACTTCTGTTTCAGGGATCTACTCTCTACTCTTGACTACACTGGATTTGCCTTAAGGAATAGCCTGTATTATGTTTGTCTTAGAGATTTCCTGTACTCAGGCAGTACAGACAGCAACAAGCATAACAGAGGTGACCAAACAGTAAGCCTAGGTCTAAAATATTCAAGCCCCAGCTTTGCTTTCTACAAATTTTATTGAGTTGTTATAATTTGTTGCCTAGATTTACCTTCTGATTATCTCCCACCATGTATCTATCAATAAAGTGGCTGATTGCTTTGTAAGTGAAACACTCACTGAAGACCCCAGTTGGATTTAGTTCATGCAACATGTTGTTATATGCTGCATATGGACACTTGCCAATTTGCACATCCATACTGCATAATACTATAACCACCCTTCATTAGTCTGTGAGGTAGTGTTAAAGGTGCAAATGAATGTAAGATGAACTACTGACTGAATGATGTGCTCATTGACAATTATCTGATAAACTGTGTCTACTACAGGAAAATTTCACTATGCTTTGACTTCTATTTTTCTTTAGTCATTACAGCACTGAATAGCTCCATCAAATACCACTTTAAAAAAGTAGAAGAGAGGTTTTGCTATTGTTTATATCTACCATGGACTATAATAGCACATAATGTGGTATTGTGTAGAGGGCTATATTTATTTGGTTGCACACTTACTTAAATGAAAGCAGAAAAGGGGGAAAAGGGAGGAAAGACTAGGTAGTCAGAGGATAAAAGAAATAATAGCATTAAACTAACATGGAGTAAACTGAGGAGATTGCCTTTTAGGACATTTAAAAGGTTCTACTTTTTGAAATAAATGCCTTGCTTATTGCAGTCTATTCTGCCCAGAAGCCCTTTGTGCTTAGAGGAAGGTTATTTATCCTTGTCACTGCATTGCCATAGCTTGTTACAGCTWCCAGGTGTCTCTTAGTCTTCAAACCACACAAGCTTCCAGGTGAGTTCCTTGACAGAGAGGGGATGTCATAAGAGATTTGAGAAGATCTAATCTGACAAGGCCTGCCAGCTCTTTTTGCTGCGTCAGGGAGCAACAAAACAAGACAAAACGAAAAACTCCAGAGAACAGTTGAGATAACTGTAGAAAATTAGTAGCTTTCAGTGTCGGACGATTTCCCTAATACTCAGTTCAGAATCTGTCTCTAGATGTATCTCTCTCCAGATTCGCATACTAATTGCTTTTATCTCTAAACTTTTTCTTTGTTGAGCTAATTTCCATTCTTTTAAAATAACACATTTAATATTTTGGTTATCCATTACTATAGTACTTCTAATTTGTTTACAGACTGTATTTGTCTTTGTCAGTCTTTTCAGATTATTCTAGTCCTTCAGCCCAGCCCTCTACATACCTTTAAAAATCTACTGACTTTTCACGCTTTTTAAATACATTTGCAGTAGTGAAGTGATCACAAATATAGGCATTAAGTATGATTTTAATGAATCCTATCGTTTTCCTGCCCGGTGATTAAAGACACACATCATGTGTTCAGATAGCCTACTTCATCCGCAAATATGTAAAGAGCATAATTTCAGTAGTATTCTTTCACCATCATCTCTACGTGTAACTTATGGGAGAGAGGAGACATAAAATAGAATAAAAGCAATCTAGCATCAGAAATAAGGGGAGGGTACAGTTCTAAAATGCTACAAGTATTCAATGATGCCAGATTTTCTTAATAAAACTTGACAGACAACTTTCTAAGGGTAGGTCTGCAAAGGCATGTAATTGACTTAAGAGTGTATATCCATTGATTTTTAATGGGAATGCCATTTAGGGGCTTTGGAAAAATCCTGTTTGAAATGTATTTCATGTCTTGATTGGGTTAAGAGATGTTCCTTGACATTTCTGTCAGAAGTCCAAACTCACTGTTACTTCTATCTTAATGCATATATACATGCAAATACTCTCACAAGCAAAGCAGTGTCAGTTTGAGAAAGTTTGAAAGTCAGGCACAGACTGCAATTAGTTCAGTTCCCAAGCCCCTGTATCAGTGATGGTAGGATTTACACCTTACAATAGGATTTCTTTTATTAGAATGAAGAATTTTCTTACATTTTTATCTTTCATGGTATTGTTCTTAATGGCTCAATGGCTCATATTGATTAACTGGAGCTGTATCACGTTTAGAAATTGATTTCTGCTTTGGATCATTAAGGCCATGACGTTTATTTTTTCCATCAGTTTCCTAATAAAACTCTAAAGAGTTGTTGTAATTTATTTTTGAAAGTGTGGATTTCAGAGTGTTCCACATATTCTTTTCATCTATACTTTAAATTAATTTCTCTTGTTAACTGGAGATGTTTGTTAATTTAAAACACAGGGATAGATTTAGGATAGATTTTTTTTTAATATGTGAATTTCTCTAGTATGCAAAGTTGCTTTTGAATTTCTGTGCATAAAAGGAGACAGAAAGACAGAGCAGATGAATGATCTCACAGTGATGCTTTTTATAGCCTTGTTTAGCATAGTAATTTATTACTCTTGTAATTTTTTTGAGTTTGCTTTCCTGTCATTATTTATTTTTCTATTTAAGATTACCCAGAAAAATGTGTTGACCATTCAGTCCAGAGTCTTGACTTCCTTTACAAAATTTACAATCCCTCCTTCCTATTTTAATATCTCATGGCATGCGATCAGTGCATATGAACTTTCACAGTGTTAGTGAAGTCAAGTGGGCAATTTACATCACTGGTGGAGCTGTGCTTTATATGCTGATGCTTTACTGCTGATGGGACTACAGAATTTTGCTGCATGAATAGGACAGATTGACAAAGCACTTTTTTCCGGTTTTAAGAGCATATGTATATGCTTTTAGATACATACATATATATATATATATAATATAAACTTGTATATATGCACACACACTGTTCTAACAGAGAATGTGAACTTGTAATCACATAGCTCAAGTTAAAAAATAAATGTGAACTAACAAAAACAAAAGAATTAGGGATAACACTCAAAATTCCTGAATAACCAATGAGTAGTGATAAAAGAGGAATAAAAGGAGGCAGAAAAGCACACCTTGTTAGAACCTAAACATTGCATTAAGAATAAACCAGCATAAAAGAAAAGAACCAGCAGTAGTAAGTATATTGAAGTCTGCGTACAAAAATTTTCACACCTTCTGGAAAAAAAAGAAAAAAATCTAGAAAAACGTGATTGATCCAGGGTTTTTGCCAGTTGTTGCACAGGTCGAATCAGATTTTGTGTGTCTGCTCCCAGTGTCAATGTGTGTGCAGTTCAGGAACTTGCACTGTAAGCAAAAATTCTTCATTGCACTGAGAGCAGCAGGCCAAAGAGAAGTGTTCTTCCTGTACTGTGTCACAGCATTTTGATCAGAATTTAACACAGGTAATTGGAGAAATTCTCAGTTGGAACAGTCAGTTCAAATGTGTGGAGAGTGTAACAAATGTCATGAGCTAAACTTAAAATAGAAAGAAATTCAAAGATGCATATGGAGGAAGCAAACAAACTCAAGCTTACTTTTATAATTAGTGACTGCAAACTCATTTGTGACTTTGGTTAAAGAAAGCTTGCCTAATTTAGATGAAAAATAGTGAAATGAAATCCTCTTACTCCTTATTCCTGTTGCTGTTTTTCTACATTATTAGTTTTCTAGTTACATTATTAGTTTTTTTTTCCTACCAGTAAGTCCCTTACCCAAGTTCAAGAGCTAGACAGTGTATCTCTAATATAAAAAAAGGTGTATGATCTTTACCATTACCCTTCTCATGTGTTAGTTGCAGTTAGAAAACCTGTTGACAGAGAATCTGTGAGGATGACCCAGCCAAATCCTGCTTTCCTGAACATGGAGCAAAGCACAAAATACACTTGCCAAGGCATAAAGAGTATACTGAGAAGAGTTTCCGGAAGAGAGGCTCTTGCCTCAAAATAGCAGGATGGAAGAAGTGAGAGAAATTACTTTTCTTCAGCAGAAGGGGAAAAACCTGTAGAGAAAATGGGAGAAATGGGTAGCAGCTTGTCCCTGCACAGACCTTGCTTCCCCTTCTATACCATTGCCTATCAACAGAGAAATAGATTGCCAATTGGCAATTAAGTAAGAAGTCAGAGTCACCAATTCTGCGTTTGATTATATTCTCCAAAACCTAGCTTTTTTGGTTTATTCTTAAGCTGAGGGGGGGAAAGGGGAATTAAAGGGGAATACTAGAATTACATAGAACTCCATGTAATAGCCTCATGGAAAAGAAACCTGGCATTTTATAGCCTATGACTAATGCTAATGGCATATTGAAGGGCATTATTACAACCTTATTTAATTGTCTATGGAAGGAGAAAAAGGAAGGGAAAATGATAAAAAGTAGGATTTATTTTTGTAAATTTAATACATTGATTTCTTTATGATGCTACATTACATAACCAATAATAGAAGATTATTTTCTCCCTGTGGGGCCTTTTTTGCCCGGCTTCTTCTTTCAACATGCAATGTCAGCAGATCATCAAAAACTCCAAACCAGGACAAGCTAATAAGTAAATAATTTCTTGAACTCTTCTTGAATAACATTTCATAAAATAGATTGATGGACAACTTCATCACAATTTTATGTAGTAAGAGTCTTCTGTTTAAGAAAGTAAAATTAAAATGTTAAGTGAAACTAAAGCATATCAGAGAATATGAATACCATACAAGTCCCTACTTCCTCAGTATTAAAAGTTAAGCATATACATATGAGAATGATCTATTAATGAGAATTTAATTTAGAATAAACCTCATCATTATATACAAATCATCTACAATTATTTTGTAGCCAGATATTCAACCAAATATGTAATGATAGTCAATTAATGAAATCATGTTTGTATTAGGCTAGAAGATAGGCTTTGGATATCTCAAGTTCTAATTGAACAGAGCTCACATTTCCTTTGAAATAATAATAAAAAAATTATTCATCTACATTCAATACTTTATGGCCCTTAGAGTATTTTCTTAGTGATCATGCTGAACTAAAACTTGAAGTACTTCAAATCACATATTCTAATTAAATATTCTTTTAAAAAAATTTACATTCTTTTTAACACATCTAGTGGTGTTTATTTTGTTTTGCTTTGTTTTTGACAATACCTTATTAATGAAATCATTGTCTGGGCTTATTTCATTAGTTAAGCATCAGTCCTTTCTCAATTAAGCCAATAGCCAACTTAGGCTAAGCAGTAAGTTGTCTTTTGATTTTATGAAGCATACTTAAAATCCATTAAAAAAAGAAAAAGAACACTACTCTGATTTGTCTCAGAAGAAACAGAAATATTTTCTGTAAGAGATATGTTCATTAAATTAGTGATCCTCATTTAAATGTCTACATATGCATCTCCATCCATGATTGCATTCAAACATCAAATGAGGACCAGTTGAAACTATTTTTCTATTGAAGTACCTGGAACAAGTCTATGTATAAATACTAAATAAAGGACATGCATGCACACACCCAAACAGCCTGGTCAGTTAAATTGGTGTCATTTACTCCAAAGTTAATAGAACTGTACCAATATAAAATAGAAAACAGTTCAAATTTGGGCTTATATATGATATCTCTAAGGATATGTTAAGTATGTATGAGTTAGGTATAAATATGGTATGAGTGTACACGTGCAAGAGATGAGTGCTCATTGTAAGATAAGAATTTTTGGTAGCACATCTCTTTTATTGATATCAAAGACCTTTAAAATGAAACATCCAGCTAAGTAGTACCAAGCACTTAAACAGTCTCATTTCAAAAGTGACTAGAGGTTCCTTTTACTACAACCATGTAGAGCTGGAAAAGCAACAGGGAGAACTATCACAATGAATAAGGAGAAGGTTGACAGTTTACTCCTAAGAGAAGTCGTCGTCTTTACAAATTGTGAGAAAGACTTGTCTGCTGAAAGTATAAATAAAGAAAATTAAGGGTCTCAGATGCATATGAAGAAAATTGCATCTCATCAGATAATGAACTTGTCTTTAAGTGATGAAGGTGATAATGAATCCATTACTAACACTACTCTCAGGATTAATAACAAAGCTGGAGATTGTAAATGCAGTGTAAAAGCAATATTCACGTTCTAGACAAAAAGAAATGGTATAAAAATGGTATATTAAAGTTAACTAGCAAAGGAAGGAAGAAAAAAGTGCATGCTCATAACAAAGAAGCAATAGGAACTACACTCAGCAAATGAAAAAGTTTAAAACAGACTGTAGTGTTAATAGTACTGGAATTGAAAGCTCTGTGGAACAGATTAAATAGCCCATGAAAAATGAGTGCAAATATATCTCAGTTTGAGTATTGTAATGTGTTCTGTAAGTCATCTGTACACTTTTTAAATAAACTACAAACTCATATTTTTCATCTACCAACATTATTTTCTATATTTGCTATATTTGTTTTCTGTATTGTCAGCATATAGAACTTCCCATAATTCAAGTAAGTAAGCCAGTCACCTAGAATTTACCCTTAAATCATCTTTTGATTCAAATTTCAAGCAGCTGCTTTGCACTTAAGATAACAAATGTTAAACATGTTAATTTCTTTCACTACTTTATAGATCAAACTTCTGTTATTGTTACAGTTACATTCCAACAGATAACGTGCATATGTTGCACTAAAATATATCTTTGACGTTCATTGGTCTACTAGTACAAGTGTGAAATGGCAAGTTGCCACTGGAATTAAATAAAAGTTTTTATCAACTCTGGGGTTCTTGTTAGATCTGAGGACACAAATCAGGGCTCACTGTATGTTCAGTGCTCAAAAAATGCATCCTTTTTCAGAGGTAGCACAATGTGCAAAACATTCTGAAAAGGAAACATTTTCTGAAATGTACTTTCATCTCTCCTACCAGAGGTTAGGAAGGAAGGAGGTACCTGAGGGCATTGTGTTGAGAAGAGGAGGAGGAGGGAGAAGCTGTCTAGTTGTAGTAAATTGCAAAGTATGTTGGGACAGAGTGTTCAGGGCCAGAACAACATAGACTGCTACATTAGGTAAGCTTAGTCAGCGCATCTTTAAAAGTTACCATTGGAAGGAGGATGTTGCTGTGAATGTTTCTAGCAGTAGTAGGGGTGTATTGTAATAGAGTTGGAGGAGAATTTTAGGCAGTTTTATGGTATTAAAAAAAAAGCCTCGATTTTAGAAAATGCCTTTTTTTCCCCTTTTGTCCCCACTATCTCAGTAGTAGAAAAGACAATCTGTCACTGCTGTAATTGTCCATGGAAGCTAGGAGCTGCCTATTGATACACAGCCAAGATCTCTTTACTGATGTTGTGCACCGTTCTTTCTCCATGGCATCATGCTATAAAGCAAAAACCAGTCCTGTAAAATGCTTCTTCTTGCAAGGTATATGCAAGATGATTATGTCCTTATTCATCAGGCAGGACCTTTTCATTTCAATGTAATCACTCAGATCAGTGAGGCAGTGCTTTATTCAATTTTCCTGTTCAAACAGACTTAACTTCATGCTTCTTTTCCTTTAAGTTCCTTTTAGGTGCCTTGTCCCTTTGACTAATGGATACATAGTTTCATCAATCAGTTGCACAAGGATTCATGAAGAAATGAAAATGCGGTCCTGTGCAACTGGGCACTTCTTTTGGAAAATAGAAAGTCCTGCAATATATTTGTAATAAGCTGTATTGCTTTCATTTCCCTTTTATAGCAGCTGGCTAATATCACACTACTAGAGCCAAAAAAAGTTTGGATTTTAAATTAACCAACAGATTTTTCTTCCCCTTTCAGCAGTTCTTTTCTGTACATTTTAGGTTTACAACTAGCTTTTAAGTAACAGTGCAAAAAGTTGTTCAAGGAGTGAAATTTAACAACACTGAACAGATTTCATTTGCGTTAGAAGAATCTATTTACCTTATGTGGAAAGCAGGCTAGTTTGTTGTGTCTAGAATTCCAGAAAGAAATTAGGAGTAATTCTTGGAAAACATCATTACTGTGAAATAGATGGAAAAGTCAACCCCCCATCCGCAAGCAAGGATTGTGACTTCCTCATTATTAGTTTTCATTGCAATTAAAGTCTATCTAGCCAGCCCATGTCATTTTGTGGGAAGTAGGTAAGGGTAGGAATGAGATTAAAGTGTAGAATATGAAGTAATATGTTTATTTTAGTGGAAGAAAAAAAAAGTTTATGAGTACAGTAGAAAATGACAGATGAAGTTTACTGCATGCATATCCATTTCTCTGAAAAGATACAGACTCCAATTCAATAATCCTCAGAAAATACATTACAACATATTAAGCAAAAAGAGTTCTGTATCTTAAGTATGCCTATAATGCTGTGAAATGTGGACTATCTGATGCGTAATTGTTGCAAGAATTCACAATATGTATCCCTGACTAAAACAATCAGGCAGCTGGAGCTTATTCAGCCTCAACAGATTCACTGCAGACATCTGCTGGGTAGTTTGCACTTCAGAATAAAGCATCAAACACTATTTTATAAATAGGTGACAGTGAGTAAAATTAGCTGATGTTCCATACCTACAAACACCTTTGGCAATACTTTATTCGTTGAATTATGGACAGAATTCACTGGAAGAACCCTTAGTACAGTTCCTTTAAATTGACTTTTTCTTATACTAAATTATATTATATAGAACAATAAGGCACTTTTAATGCTATAGAGATTCCTTATATGCAGTATTCTCTACAGTAAAGTAATTGACAGAAGTTTATCTCTAGGTGAACAAGCTGAGCATAATACTCCAAATAATTTTAATGAAACTATCTCAAATCTACAGTGGAATGTTAAAGCAGAATCAATTAAAATTTAATATGGGCCTGAAAGTGTCAGATTCAGCCTAGAAAAACATTATTTAAAAGCCTTATTAGTTTTTTTATGGAATAGACATAAAAATTAAGATAGCTCTATCTAGAGATGTATCTAATAAAGTGGCATTATGTGAGGATATATGGAGCGATGTTTCTGTACTGTATCTCAGCACCATGAGACACTTGCTTAGCTTTTGGAGTAGTGTTGTAGGTTTTAGATTTTGTTTCCTTATTTTGATACCTGGAAGTGTGATCACAGATGCTAAGCCCTGAACTCCAAATTAGATAATTTTCTTCTCATGTATCTCCAGCAATGATAAAGATACAGTGGGCCAATGTGACTCTCATGGACATGCATTTTTGTGGTCCAGTTGGCCGTTAACTCTTTATTTTCATGGACCAGGACTGTGAGAGGAGAAATTGAAAAGCAATTGAATCTGCAACAGCTCTACAGAAATAATTTGCCAATATTAATAGAATATAGTGAAAAAAAATGAAAAAATGGTATGTGTCAACCATGCCTATTACTATAAATGCCCTAGATTTCCATGTGAAAAAGTGCAGGTTGGTCATAGATGAGAAGGAATGGTTAGCTAAGAGATGAGAAAGGCTTATAAAGAACACATTTTCTTTCATTCTTTCTCTGTAATAGTCTCTTTAATATTCTCTGAAATCAATTCATATGTTGTATGTTCAAATAAACTTCTGATTTCCAAACTGGTTTCTCCCAGTTTTAGCTTAATCTAGTCTTAGGACTTGGAACACTTTGTTTCCTTCTCTTTCTCCCTACAGAAGTTCATTTAACACTCACTACTTTTATGCGAAATCTGGACATTTTAATGCACTTTATGTCACTTTGTGGTCATGAGACAATCTCAAGAGAGGGTGTCAGAAGCAATGACATCTCCAACTCTGTTTGGTCACATTTGTTTTTGAAGCAAGTCAACATTCTTTCCAGTATGTGTATGAATTTTTGAAGGATTAATGTGCAACTTACATGCACAATATGGAGAAGTCACTATTTAAACAGTATTTAGCAAGTTTTTAGTTAAGTGCATGTTTGATATGAGATTGTTGTGCATTATTCTATAATTTCAAAAGTGTCTAAAACACACAGGGAACTACCATGTCCGTGTACCAGTCTAGTCTCATTCTGAGAATCTTTCTTCCCTCCCCAACCTTCTTCCCCACACACAGTGTAAGATAGGTTTTTTTTTTTTTTTTTTTTTTTTTTTTTTTTTTCCACATGTCCAGTCTTTGAGAACATTCAGTTCTTCATTTAAACATATTCTTTTAACCTCCCTAGTAAATAATTGCTATCTTAGAAGTAATTGAGTGCATTTGTTATTACTGCAAATTGCTTTTACTTAAACCAACTCCATTGCTAACTAAAACCCTTACATATCACTTGGCAAAATATACAGTAATAAATATTTCTTTTCATATATTGTACCATTACACTTGCTAATCACATATCTAGTGAGATCAATTCATTCCAGCCCTACAAACAGAGAAATCCTCTTAAAAGACTATCTTGGAATACCAAACTACTATTAAATAGTGTTCTTCATGCCTAGAAAACCAAACACAATCCCACCAAAATTACTAAGAGAATTAACAGTATCCCTCCAGAATACACATTGCAAGGGAACAAAATTAAGCAACTTGACACAAAAGAAGAAATACAGCAGATGATTGCTCTAAGGCTCCCTGGGGTTTCTGAAATGAATCTGCCTGGAATTGCAACTCGGAAACCCACAGATGTATTCAGGAACCCTCTCTCCCTCTGAACCACATCACCTTCCTTTACATCTTGCTTTGCATTTGTTCTCTCCCACTTTCTTGATTATTTTTCTCTGCCTTCCTTCATCTGGCTTTCCTTTCTTCAATCAGTCTCTTCTGTTGCCAATTACTCTGTTATATTCTTTGTTGTTCTTCCAGTGTCATCTTTCCTTTTTTTTCTTTTTTCCTTTTTTTTTGCTGCTTTAGAATTAGAAAACTACTGCTTTGAACAGAGACTAGGTAAGGTCAAAGTACAAGCTACATAAATTTGCATTTTGAGATTTAGATGAGACTTAATTTAGGCACAGTAGGGCTTTCCAAAATAAGAGAGATGGTTTTTCTTTACCACCGTTCTTTTGCTTATACTCAGGCTAGTTTTTAATGAGATGTATCTTTTTGCATTTTGTAATTTCTTCAGACCTCTTGTCTGTGTGAGATGCAAATAAATGTAAAGTTACACTGGAACAAGAACTCAGCAGACACAATAAGCATACATGCCACATCCATACTGTTCTCTTTACCTTTTATAACCTCACACCTTCTTTAGATGGTAGTAAAGAGGTGGAGCAAATATAATGAAAGAAAACCACCCCAAAGTCTTTAGAAGATTCCTAACATGATGAACGTAGAATTACTACTGGAAGATCTTAGAGTTTCCTCCAAAAAAATGGGCGATGTTCATGTCAGTGCAAGTAAAAAAAAAAATATATAGATCTTGCAGTACAGTCTAGGAAAAGTAGTTTATTTTCTCTGTTAATTCTCAGAGGAAAAACTTGTGGAAAAAAATGAAGAGTAAACTATGAAGAACATATTTCTGAATGTCATCCATGTTTAGTTCAGAAAAAAAATGGAAGAGTTTTTAAATGAGAAAGGTTCATGACGTTGTGGAGAGAAGGATTCACAAATTAGTTCAGGAAAGATTCAACAGCAAAAATGTAAAGGGGCTGAGCCTTAATCCCAGGTGATTTACTAAGGAATGGGCTATGTCAGAAATCAGAAGCTACCTAAAGCTTTGGGTATATGACATCAGTGTCTTCAGAGGCCTGACTTTCCAAGGTGATTGGTCCTGGTGTAAAACCAGAGGATTTCATGACCTTAAAAGTTGAGGAACACCCAAATGACTCATCAGTTTAAAAGAAGTGGAATTTAAAAAAGCCCCAGAAGCTCCATGTTTTTAGAACTTAATACAGCTCTTGGCATAGCAAAAATGCACTTTGCATACTTAAAAAAAAAAAAGGCAACAAATAAAAGGTGATGAATAAGAAGTGTGACATCATGGAGGGAAATACAAAGGAGGTAAATGCGTTATTTAAATAAGAGGATAAAAAAAAATGATAAATTCCTCCTGTCTAGTCCTTGAGATACACTTTTAAAGTGATTTTTATAAAGTCTATATAAAGTAAATATATTCTGTGTACATAAAGCTGTAATTCCTCTGGCTGAGTGCAAGACAAGGTGGAAGAATCCTGCATAAAGCTAAAAACGTAGTCATGTATTTTCCAGTTTTAGTCCCTTCAAAGCTTCCTGTTTTAAATGCCTGCATCTAAAAGTTTTTTGAGGGTGTTCATTACTTCTAATAATCCATACAGAGCCATTTATTTTGTAGAACAATTGGAAGATTAAATTTCTACAAGCTAGTGGTGACCTTCAAATGGGAAGTGGTCTGCTAATGAGGATGTCTCCATACAGGGCTTCCATTCCTACCATTCTTGTTTATGGCTGTTGGAAGTTGCTACTATTGTGCACAGGGGTATTAGACACACTGATTCCCTGGTAAATGAAATACTGATTATTGATGATAGAGACAGACATACTTGCTCCCAGTCTCGTTATGTTTTACTTTTTGAGAGAACGCAGAATAAGGTTTACATCTTTTGGAATAGCACTGCCTAGAACTTCAGGAAGTGTACTATGGTCACAGGCAAGCAGTCTAGCTACTAATTATCTACTCCTCTCATTTAATGGTTGCTGCAGTAGCTTGTAGCAAGGTTCAATAGGTACCAAATTCCCATCTCTTAGCCTGTCGCAAGACCAAGGGCAGGAATACTTGCGCTTAAATGCAGATAATATACTCAAATTAGCAAGATACAAGAAATGACAGCAGTCCAGCATTGCCATTATCCTCACAAAAAGAAGGAAGAGTTTTGATACTTACTAAAAACATTTTAAGTATTAGTCTTAAGTAAATATTTGTATTCTAAACAGAACGTGAATTAGCTGTGAATGCAAACAGATAGGAAGCAAATGGGAAGTTGCAATGTCAGAAACAAGGCATTCATACAGTAAGTCCCAGGCCTACTGTGGATTCAGACCCCCTGAAATCAGTGATGATTTTTCATCCAACTGAGTGTACAGTTTTTATGAACTATTTAAAATGTCTGTATACACACTGCTATAGCTGTGAACAGTGAAACATGCATCTTTCCATGTTCGGATGCCCGACTTTCCCACAGACCTAATAACAAAAATTCTGAATGTTCTACACATGAGATGTACTACAACAAATCTTTGCCTCTCCTGCAGAGGTCACTTTCATTTAATGGTTCTTTCATATAGTTTTAAAAAAATCCAACTCACTGAGTAGTCCTACATAGAATAACATTTTTAAACTGGACTTCCGAGATGCACTAGAAGGCTTGTCAAGCATGTGTCTTGCATTACAATTTTTTTTCAAAGTGTCAACTGTTTATAGATTGCATAGTGTGATGATATACTTCTATTCTGCTGCTCTGTAGGAAGCAAGTCCCTGAACAGTTCATAAGAGTCTAGCTTAGGAGTTACAGTGTATGATACCACATACACCTACACAGCAACTGTCGTGTGAATGAGTTACAGTATGTTTTGTAACCACTATCACATTTATGTATAACATAACTTAAAAAATGACAAAGCTCCTGTTAAACTAAAATTTTTAATGCTTTCCTTCCTGAGAAGCAAGTACCTCAAGATACTTACTTACCTTCCTGTCATACATTGGGTATGCTAAGACCTGTGTCAACTCACTCCTGGGCCTGGATATTTATCAATAGTTCAAATTTTCACCATCTTGTTAAAGCAAAGCTTCATTTAAAACTATTAATTTGTGATGATGTCCTATTTTGAAATTTTGTCCTGACCAGAGTCACCTCCTCCAAAATCTGCTCCAAGTTAGAAATTCTAAGAAGATTTTATTTTGGAAAAAGAATTTCTAAAACCAAATTTATAAAAGAAAATTGATAGACCTGAATTGTTTGCGAAACTGCCTGGGTACTTGAGACCCTGACCTTCCTTCTCAAGATTAATCCATTGAGGAATTCTAGAGTATGAAAAAATAAAAATGGGTATGTTTACTATTATAATACACATATGCATTCAGGAATATATTTGCAGCTTGCCAAAAAATACATCTGTTTCATTATGAACCAGGGGTCATTTGAAAGCTTCTTGTTTTGAAGTACTTGTAACGTGGTATTTGGTTTGAGTTCACAATCTGCAAACTAGCTCTTCTGTTACATTTTTCTGTGTGCTTTGCCATTCCAAGTTCATCCTGTGAAATTCATTTAAAACTTCATGGCTTGTTTAAGTGCATTTTCTTCATTGATAAAGCATCTCATTTTCACCTGTCTTGGCAAATAGGCTGCTTTAGTGAAAACAAATATTACCATACCTTGCAGTTTCACTTTCTTTCCTCAATTCTGTAAGTACATACTGCCCAAGGTATAAAAAAGCACTACAAAAACTGAATTATCCCGTCTTCCAACTTAACCAATAGATTGTTTTGAACTTTTTTCTCATCTTTTATAGTACCTTAGGGTTTCAGTCAGGGATCAGAGTTTATCACGTAATGTCTTATGCTAGGAGTTGTATTTTGTTTTTTAAAAGCATCCATAGAAACAGTCCTTACATCAGAGAACTTAGTGTCTTACAGTATTTTTCATGTTTCTACCCTGCTGATAGGAGAGAAATGGCAATAAAAAGAATGGTCCCGCTCTCAGCTCGTAGCTGGCTTTGTATCATAAGAAAATACTGTCCAAATGCAATACATTTGTCATGTTCTTCACAGATAGATAATGACCACTTTAACGGAGGCACTCTTAAGATGCTCATTCCGAATGGTATTTACAAAGCAGATAAGTTTAAAATAGTAATTTCAAAAAAATGATAGGTTTTCTTTTAAACTTTTATTTTCTAGGAAAGCATGGACCTAAGAATAAATACAGGAAGAAAGCAGTAAAAAGAATATTAGTAGATGTAAAAGAAATGCTGCTTTCTGTTTTGGGATGCCTAGAATTAGGATGTAGATATCTCTACTAGGGAAAAGATTACATTTCATATGTTTAAAAAAATATTTTTCAGTGGTTAGTGCCATTGCTGGTTTAAGATTTATATTGATCTGGATAGTCTGAACTGAAACAGCTATTGCACTGTTTCTGTGCAGAAGACATAGAAAGGGATGATAATTAGAGTGAACATATGTTCAAAGAAGGTTTGTAAGAAGACTGGAAGTTTAGAGGTTATAAGATAAAAAGTACATTTTCTAGAAAAAATACAGTGAAACTCTATAGAAAAATATTATTTCCTCTTTAAAAAGATATGTTTTGCATTAATATTGTGTCCTATTCCATGCAGCCATCAGAAAAATAAATTAAGCTCCACCTTATATTTTTCACTTATTACATATTTTAAGGGTGGGGCTAGGTATCCTTGTGTTTTTGTATTGGAGTTCAGATGCAGCAGTGCCAAAAAGAAGCATTCCACTTAGCTTTATGGAATGACTCTACATGGTCTGTTACATGATTTTAAATGAGAACAGTTTTGGATCCGAGTTTATTGTGTACTTCCTATAGATGACATTGTAGAACTTGAGAGCCAAAAAACCCAGTTCTTCACCATTCATAGAAAACCTACAGAATTATGTTCCATCATTAAAAATAAAAAGAGTACCTTTTTAAAAAGAAAAGACTTACAGCAATTTATATAAGCTTGAGATCTGGCATAAGATTTAAAAACCTATAATGAGATAAAAAGGACTAGGATGTAAATACGTATTTATAATGTGTTCGTAATAAATGCTAAAGCCTTTGCCTTGTTTGCTTTCTCTCCCTCCCCCCTGCATTATATTTTTCAGGTCTATCTTCAGAGACTGCAGCATTCAAAGCAACATCAGTGTAGCAAAGGAAAAGTAGAATGAATCCTAATAGAGAGTTTGATGAGAGTGGGAATGAGAGCAAGAGTAGGCGGATTGAGGTAAGTGACTAAGAGTTAAAAACAATACATAGAAAAAAAATTGCAAGAATACAGCAAACGAGAGTTATAGAAGGTAGCTCACAGAAACAAGTGCAGATGTTATACTTTGTGTGGTGAATGATTGGGGGCAGGCAAGTGCTGCTTTAGGGAACAGAATTTTTATAGCTGGTGGATAATGTGTTAAGCAGGCCTTGTTTAACAGATTTGTATAGCAACAGAAAATACAATGTCCCATAGTAAGACAAATGAGTGGGAGGATTGAGCAATGGGGACCCTGGCATTGAACCTCAATCAGCAAGTGGCTAAAACAGTGAGAAAAAGTAATAACCTACATAAAAATAGCACAGGAGAAGGGAAGAAACCGTTATTAAAAGGTAATCCACTTCAGAAAGAGACTACAGAATTGCTGTGAGAGTTCAACATTTTTATATTTTGGGTGTAAGAGTTGCAGTGACAAGTAATAAATGCAAAGTCTTCGCTGGCCTTATCTGTACAAGAAATGAGGGAAGCTAACACTGGGTATGTATCAATGGTCATTCTTGTGAATCTATGGAAAGGAAAAATTAAAAACAGAGGAATATACCTAGCAGGTGAGAATTAGACCTACATATTATTTCATTAGTCACATGAAGCTAATATTTTATATCATGCCAAGTTTAAATATGATCATGATCTGACACTGACATCAAATAGCGAGATACAAGTGCAGCTACAAACCACATTAAAAGAACAGGATTGTGTACTAACCTTTTGTTTTCACAAGTTTGTCCCACAATAAAAAGAACAGGATAGAGTACAACTATTACACCCTCCGTCAACTGCAGATCTCTATCAAAAGATAAATCACCACAAGGAAATGGAAGTCTGATGAAAATAAAAGTGACTAATAGCAAGGTAACATTTAGACTGTGTGATTAATGTTGGTTCTCCTTCAACTATCAGCTATAAAGAAAAATATTGAAAAACAAAGTATGTATTTTTCTGTGCATGAAATTGGAACTGGAGCTTATCTTTTTGATAAATATTGAAGGACTTCCAACATGGAGTTAAGGAAGAGGAAAAAACAGACAAAGCATCTGGGCCGTAATCTAAAGCCAAATAAATTGACCTGAGAGAGTTCTATTGTCTGCGCTTGGATCAGTGTTATCCTACTATTTGTTATTTAGAAATACATCATAGCAGTATTATGGAACTACCAATACCTCTACATGTTACTTATGAGGTCAGAATTATCCAATATTCTGTTTATTATACTTTCATGTATATCACAGGGTAAATTTTAGACAATTTTATTTCATAATGCTGCTTAGTTTTAAGGTATTTTTGTATCATAAATGAACTTAGTAGTTATGTTCAGTCTCCAGATTACCTATAATGTGTATGTTGGAATGAGTGTTACTAATTAACATATATGGCACCACAAATCTTAAACTATTTTCAGTAGTGCATACCATATTTTCATTCTTTCTGTAATACTGTTTGCACCTAGCCTCTTACTTTACACCCTACTATGCTTCTCTGTGCTTCAAAAGGATAAAAACTTTGTGCTGAGTATGTCATATGTACACTTTTCTGATATAGGCAGACAGGTGAGTTGTAAAATACAGTTCATGTTGTGTTCAATGACTAACAGGGTACCAAGAGCAGTGATACTGAAATCTTTTAAGGCCTCCCCTGACCAAGCATGTTACCCCTATAAGCTTGTTGAGTAATAAATACTCCTCTTGTTATGACTGGTAGGTATGTATTTTTCTCCTGTATGCTTATACCAGCTACAAGTCAATAGCTTCAAAGTAGCTTCAATGGCAGCACAATTATCCTTCATATATTCTGGAGCATGTTTATGAGAGGCAAGGCCTTTTTTCGTAGATTTGCTGCATCCATAAAGTGGGATTTGCCTCGTTATTTATCTTGAAGTCACCCTTTAATCA
This sequence comes from Rhea americana, assembly GCF_003343005.1. NCBI lineage: Eukaryota > Metazoa > Chordata > Aves > Rheiformes > Rheidae > Rhea > Rhea americana. The sequence continues at coordinate 1,272,489 of NW_028185672.1, read as the reverse complement.
GGTAGAAGAACTATGCAAATAGCAACATTCATTTACAACTTTCAGAAGAAAAGCATACTGTTGTCACAAGATGTCTCTGGAACAGTAAGACCAAGAACTGCTCAATCCAAAGGCAAGGTTTCATGAGGTAAGCAAGCCAAGCTATAATATCACTGGAGGAAAGAGGAAAAAAAAAATTCTGCCCCATTTTCTACTTCTATTCAACTGGGCACTCCTAGTGTTAGGCTGACTAGGTCTGGCACTGCCTATAGCAAATTAGATCGTTTTTATCAAGTTGACAAAAAGGTGGTTCAGAAAAAGACAAATAGTACATGTTTTCTACAGGTTTATTGAGCAATAGTGGCTGATCAAGAGGTCTGTCAAGTGCCAAAGCCATCACAGGAAGGAGTTTGGAATCTTCTAGCATGGACCACAGTTTGGAATAAGTAGATCATCCCTTTTGGCAGCAGAGTTTGACTCAGCTGCCTCATAAAATGTCTCTCGAGATTACATCTGGAAACTTGCTCTCTCCCTGCGGCCCACCGATCTGTTATAGATAACTTCCCTGACACCTGTTCTGTCAGGATTTTTGTCTTACTGAGAATGGGAAAGTTCTTTGGTTGCATCTATTAGAGAAAACCACCACCTAGTATATCATGTTTCACAGCTTTTCACCATTTCTGAATGCCTCCAGGGGCTATAAATAGACTTGCCAACTGACATCCATCCTTTTGAGCAAATTATTTGACTTTAACTTACAAGAGTCTTTAAAACTGTCTAATGAAAATAGAACTGTCTCACTACCTTGGAGATATGAATGCTGCTTCTTTAAACAGATCATCTCACATAACTTGGCTGGCTAATTAACAGTTTCCCCCTTATACTTTAAAACTGATGACTTGCCCTGTTTACAGTTTAATTTAGAGTGAAGTGACTCCATCTACTGAACTTCATGTCAATCTATACATTAAAAAACACACTTAAGAGTAGTATCTAAGTGGGATTACTCTCTTGTTTATTATTTGAAATTCACTGAAATCAGAGATTATGCTAAGTGAACACTCTGGAGTGATGGGAGGTTGACGTTAACGCTAAAATATCCTAAAAAAAAAAATCATAGTATCATCTTACAGAATTCAGTTGTTGATTCCTTTCCCAATGATGCTCTCTGCCTGTGTATTGTAGCTTCTTCCTGTCACTGAGAGAATGACTAGAAAGAATACATGATGGAAAACTGCACATTGTGCATTTTGTCATATGCTTAGTACAAATTGTGAACACTGGTAAGTGTTATGTTGTACATGCAGTAGAAGTCTATCAGTAAAGGTATATTCCTATAAAACCAGGATATGCCTCCAGCTATGGTTGCCTAGCTTAAAAGGTCTACAATTACTTTTCACAGGAATTAGCACCTCCAATTTCTGTTACTACCAGAAGGAATTTCAAGCGCTTGGCAAAACTGTATTAACCAACAATCACGCCTGTGTGTAGGATCTTTGAGTGACTCAAGACAGAATCAAAACAGTGTATTAGTAGCATTAGTAAGACAGTCTGCAGAGTCTTCTTCCATGCTGATATTTTCTTCCATTCTTACTAGAATTAATGTATTGGGAAAAGTAGTGTTTTTGTGAATGAAGGACAAAAACTTTGTCTGCTTTTGGGCACCACAGATTGTGAACATCTCCACAGGAAAAGATGATCCTGATGATAACTAGTCAATCTCGTGTATAGACAGAGTACTTTTGGTAGAAGAATAATAGCTCCGTGCAATTTCTTCTTAAGAGAATGGGTAGACTATATGAATAAAAGCTAAGAGATCTACTAATAGCAGAGTTTCTTGAACAGTCTTAGTGCCCTGTGTAAATGCATGGTAGGAATGTATATTAGTTCTTCCAGTAGTCTCAGAGGTGAAATATGAACATTCATAGAAAAATTCTCTGCATAAAAGTACCCTTTTTTCGCCCCTGGGTATGATGTGCACAAAAGCACATCAGTTGAAAATGGGACTTCAAGTGCACAGTTTTGGAGTGAACTTACTACAATATTTAAGWAGCATAGTTTGACCAGAAATGTTTTCATGAATTTATATAAACGAAATGTCCAACACCAGATTCAAAATCCTCCTTTATAAATTAGTTCTATTTGAATATATGGGGAATAAGAGGCATGTCAATGAATTCAAGCTCAGTAATGAGATTATGTACTGCCACTGCTGCTTTTTCAATGTGTTATCACATGACTATAGGAAAACACTATGAAAATTAATTTATGCTAAATATACTTCAAATATTAGCTGAACTGACACTAGGTAGATGAAAGAAGAAATGATCTGCTTCAACAGGGAGGAATCTTGAACTGAAAGTTCACTGTAATATAAATAGCTGAAATACCTTATTTTTCTATTATCTTTCTGAACAAAATGTGAGTCAGAAAGAGTAGGTGAATAGGTTTAATATTAATAAACATCCTGAAAAATTTGTGTTCATAGAGTGCTTGTATGTGTAACTTACAGTTACTGTTGATTTAATTAATTTACAGACATTTTTAATGGAATGAAAATGATTTATCCTCTGTCTGACATTCTCTACTGAGGCTCATTTTGGTGACAAACTGAACTTTACAAAGTCAGACTAAATAGCATCATTTTTGCTAGCACAGCTTTTCATCACAGGAGCAAGGAGCACTCTGCTGGACCCCCGCTGATACTCAGATTTGCTCTCATTGTTTGAAAAGTTAAAGTTAGTAACATTACTTAAACATTTCGGGTCAGTGATCTGTAGACCCAATCTTTACCTTGACATCCTAGTCCTCAAAGGGACTGAAAATACGTCACGCTTAATCAGAAGTTTCCACTATGCTTGTGAACTTGACACACAATTTTCTGTAGGTGAAAAGCAGCTTCTGGTGCTGAAAATTAGTTTGCTTTTAACATTTCAGTGGATTAAGAATAATGCACTGTCTTCTGTGCATAGTCATAGAAAAACCTTTATAGAGGTATGTTTCAGCTATGATTATCTCACTCAGAGGCTGATCCTGTGCTCCTAGATGTCCCTGAAACTACCATCCTGAACTTGCCCTTTACACTAGTCCCGAATGACTGTGTGAAGTGCAGAGTTTTCATTGAGGTTAGGAGACAGTTAGCCTCCTTCAGGGTCTGGCTTTGAGTCTTCATCCTCACCAGAGACAAAATAAAATAAACCCTAAAGGCATGGGAATTAATCAGAAAACAGTTTGCTCTCCAAATCCCTTTGTGGTGCCACCACACTGTTCTGTGAGTACTTACAATTTCCCAGATGGCTAGCTATATGTTCAATTTGCATATTGGAAGTGTTTTTTTTGTTGTTGTTGTTGTTTTTTTCCCCCCTTCTGTCAAAGAGGTGACCTTAAGTTCTGCCCACAACCACTTGCTCATTATAACTGTCCTACTGAAGATATTCTGTCCTACATTCAGGCATTTCTTGAACTCCTTTCTGGTATTAAACTTTCTTTGAAATTAAATGTGTTACTTTCCATGTCAGCATAAGAGCATAAATGAGGCTTCAATACGAAGTTGGGTACATTTTTCATTGCTGGATCTAACCACATTTAATAAGATTTGTCATTTACATCTGTACCATCAGAAGAGAAAGTTCCCTAAGGTCATCTGCTCTTAATGTGGTCACACTGAAGCATTCTGTGCACCCCCTTAATAGTTCTCTTTTGTCAAAGGAGAATCAATGCTTACTACTACATACATGTATTTCCAGTCTTTTTGAACAAATTCTCTAAGAATTCAATGCTTTCTGAAAGTACTGCTCAGCTCTTGAAGACTTACGGTCATCAATAACAATATGTTTCTATAGAAAAACCTGAATGCTTGTAATGTCTGTAAAGCATGCACAGTTTAGTTGCCAAGAGCTGTCACAAGCTACTGTTGCAGTTGAATTGCCCTAAACCAGACAAACTTCCTTGCTGGACATGATACTGGGACATATTGGACTGTTTTTCGTATTAGTGCATTTATTCTTCTGAAGTTTATGGCCTAAATTATGATGAGTTATTTTTCAACATTTTTATACATGTGGTCCTTCTACCCTCTCCTTATTACTGTAACCTGGATGGATCAATAGTTTTGAGAGGAGTCATCTTGAAAAGCACACCTTTTCCAGTTCAGACTTTTAATTTGTATGTTTTTTGCAAACCTTTTGTCTATTTAAATCCATACACTAACTAGTAACTTCCCCCCTCCTTCCTGCCACAGTCTCATTGTGTGACTTCAGTAATTACTGTTTATTGAAGAGAGCTGCAGGCAGACAAGGCATCAGAAAACATCTTTCTAGCTTCACTACTTGTTTTTCCTCCATATTGCTTGAACTACTCCAAATGTCAACCAAGGTTAGAAACAAAAGGTTAGCCAAAACAAATTCAGTTTCAGCAAGTTCGTATTTTCCTTTCATATCTGAGTGCATTCATTTTCCAGTCTTCTGTACTCATCTTTTTGCCTTCAGTTTCTCCTGGCATGATGATTCAACCCCAAATAGCTAGACTGCCTTTGTGGTTAACTTCAGACGGCCAGGAGAACCCATAGGCAAGAGCTAGAATTGCTACGCTGTCTTGCAGATCAAGAGGGGTGGCAGCTTCAGTGTGGATTCTCATTGAGAAAAGCTGAGTTTAAAGTTTAAAATATTTACCAACTGAAGCTATCTAGAATTTGGCTTAAACAATGACAATGGCAAATTGGCTGAGACCAATTTAAGGCCTTGCTGCTCTTTACTGAAAGTCAAAGGGAGCATAAAGTCTGTCTCCACTGTTTGTTAACGGGTGAGGATCAATCCTTTTCCTTAGCAAATAATAGCGTATTGTCACTGAGGTATGAGATGAGCCACATGGCCTGTTGGGAACCATAATTATCATGAGCAAAACTCATGTCATTCCCCCACTAGAGTAAGAAGGCTGGTCATGGATAATCACTTAACCAGGTGTTTGGCTGTGTTTGTGCAGATCAAACCTACCCTCAACATGTATTGAAGCTGCTGGAAAATCAGTAAGCAATTCTACTGACATAAACATATGAGTGAGTCTTTATCTGGGAAGAGATAGATGCGAGTAAGATCTCAAATACAGGTTGAATTTATCCTAAAACTGCTGAAAAGTGGTCAGTAGTAAGTAAAAATTAATTCCCAGAACAGGATAGCAAAAAAAAAAAAAAAAAAAAAAACACGTAAAATCTGATTTCTTTCATCCTGATTCAGGTCAAGATTTATACACTGTTTTCTTGTTTGCTTTTCTTTGATTTGTAAATTTATCACTGTTACCAAAGGTTCAGAAGGCTGCACTTACTTATTTTCCTGAAGTACCAGGTAGTCAGATATAGTTAGACCTTATCTAATGACTTCGGAGTTATGTTGAATCAAGCAGTTCTACTCAATGGAGCCAACCACAGAAGAAAGAAAAAAAAAAAAAAAAAAAAGGGAGAAAGAAAGAAAGAAAGAAAAAGAAACAGCATCTGTGTTTGAAATAGGCTTCAAGAACCTGACATAGCCCTGCAAAAAAAGATCCTTATTATCAGACCTCTTTGGCCATAGTATGCTTGTTAATGAATAAAGGCCATAGTGCTTACAGCTAGGGCCATTGCAGATGCCTGCATTAGATTTCATACAGCTATGGGATCATACAACTTCATTTCCAAAATTAGAAAGTTAGCAATAAGACAAATGAAGATATTATTCCTACTGAATAGGCATGCATCTTTAAGTTACTTCCGTAGTCTAAAGCACTGTCAAAAAAAAGAGCACCTTATATTATGGAAATTAACTTTTTCCTTGGTTGTCTACTGACAAAAATAAATCTCTGATATTTGATAGGTTTTCTGAAAACATGCTAGTTTATTCCCCCTCCATTTCTCATAGCAAAGGAAAACAAAATGAAACTGGGTCAGAGCTGAAATATGTATGCTTTTTAATAACAGGTGCAGATTTTCTTAAATACAAAACAAAAACTCCTTTAGAGTTTAGAGCTTGGGAGATTTTTGGATATTTTGGTTTGAATCACTTTGCATCTATTTAAGTGCAAACATGCATGAAAAGAACACTAACACACACATAGGCTTCTACCTTGCTTGAAAAAGCCACAGGTATTCTCTGAATAAAAAATGAGGAAGTTTGCTACACAGTTAATAATAAAAATTTTCAGAATTCAGCTTTTATTTTTTTATAGGTTCACTTAACAGCAAACAAAAAAAAAATCCAAATTAGACTGCCAGTGTCCCAGAAGGAGGAGGCAGACCTTGAAGTTGGACAGAACTACTGTAAAACTAATAGTTTGTAAAGTCTCAAGGTGCATGGGTAGCAAATGCCATACAACAGGCCTCCTGTAATAAATCCTGTGGGAGAGGAAAGGAAGGGGAGAAATATGAAACTTCATGGAACAAATCCACTTTACCCTCCTCAAATGCCTCAGATTTTTCCATAGCAGTAGAAAAGCTATTTGGTTTTTGTTACAAGCTCAACCAGTGATTGCAGTGTACTAGTATTCAAAGCGACAAATAAAAAATGTTTCATAATAGAGTTAAACGTTTTTATAACGGTAGTTTAATTAAGAAAGCTCTTAATACGTATCTGTTCCTTTATCTGTATCTTGTATATTTGTCTACTGAAAGGTTGAGTGCAGCAGTAAGATCTTTATCCTTGGATTTATTTTTGCTTCACTTTGTTGTGTGGTTCAGGGATTTTATTTTATTTTATTTTATTTTTAAGTAATATGCCTGTATGTAGGAATTAGTACTGCTTTGTTACCTAACTTAGGCAGAAGGATAAGCTATTGTGGTGCTATTAGTCACATGCTTGGGGGACAACAGCCAATCCATGTGGCCCTCACACTGAGAATGAGTCTCAGATTTCTACCACAATAACTCATAATTAGTCATCTAGACCACACTCCATCCTAGCTCAAAATTTTGAGTCAGTTTTAAAGAGTTATGGCTCTGTGCTGCAAGTTAAATAGAAAAGGTTATAGTTTTCTCATTAAAAGATAATAGGCTGGAGGAAATGGTATGTATTACTCATTGCCCTGCAGTGCATGCTGACATGCTGTCACCATAATCACACATATGTACTGGTGCAGAGCAGAAAGGGCATTGGTACAGTATATATACACCTAAGGAGATGAAAGAAGTGTCACATGCTCCTAACACAAGGAGGACACAATTGTGAACACTACTAATTGAAGAATCAACCTGTAAAAACACCTCAGCATCTTGAAGTATCCCTCTCTGTTTTGGAAGCCATGCCTGGTATTTTGATACTTGGTACTTTGGCGCTTTTGCCCAACCACATATTTTCATAGTTTTCTTGTCTGAAGCTAAATACTCTGCAGATRTCCTTGCAAATGAAGATGCCGCCATTCCACTGACAGTGAAGCAATAACCCTCAAAAGGTGACTGCCAGCCAGATTACTGGCAAGCAACTTTCTTGCAATTCCAAACAACAAAGAATAAGAAACAAGGGTAAGCCTAAGTCTTTTTTTTTTTTTTTAATTTTAAATCTCCCAATATTGCAATCTGCTTTTTTTTTTAATGCAATCACCATTATTTCCATTAAGACTTTGAAAATTAGCCATCAAAGGATAAAACCAACAAAGCAGCATCAGGAATTGTTCCAGACTGTAACATTTGGAAATTACATGGCTATCTACTATAGCATGTTGATCACCTTTTACCATAGCACTGATATTGTGGTGCTTAGTAGGGAAAAGCAAATATATATTTAAGTGCCAGTGGCAGCTTGTGCCAATTTCTGTAATTGCATTCTGTAATATTGTTTCTTGACCTTCAGTGCAGTTTCTGTCATAGATAATGTACCAAAAACCCTTCCCTGAAAACTCACTTCTCTTCTATACAGATTCGGGGCCCCCATGAGAAAAGAACTTCTATATAGTCACGTGATTCCATTGCCTACAGAACAGATTGTACCAGTATGAAGTCTCTTCTTTCTCCCAAAAGCACCAAAGTAGACTGAATTTAGCTTAAAACAATCAGTGTTGTAAATGACAGAAAGAACAGTCAGGGACCTAGACATCAGGAGTGCTGGATAGGGGCTGCAGGTGATTGCAGGCATGAAACTCCTTCTGCAGATACTGTGCCCTTAATTTTCCACTCACAGAAAAAGATCTGTTTTAGGCTTTTTCCCTACCCCTCCCCCCATCAGTACAGCTTTAATAGTCAAGGAATCTCAGTTTTGGAAAAAAAACAAAAAATAAAAAACACAGCTCCAATTGCTTTCAAAGCTGAAAGCAGTTTTACGACAATTCTATTCTTCTACTTCATCCCATTAAAAGACAAAAGTTCAATTAACATTAGTTAGTGTTAATTTCCCTGACAAACAAGTTCTACATTTTGATTCAAGTTCAATTTCTTGATTTTCCTCTATAAAAGGAAATTTGAGGGAAATTTTTCCAACTGCACAGGCTCTTAAATTGATTTGTTCGCACACACACAAAAAGAAAAATTAATATTAAAAATAAACCTGTAAGAATTCAGAATGATTCCTTAAATGACAGTGAATGAAATAAGGGAGTTTCCAGGCTGTTATAGTGGTTGCCCGGATGCTTCTTACGTGATAGTCACCTTTACCATAAGTGAGAAGTTCAACAGGAAAGTTGAGTAGATGTTTTTAAAAAACACCATTCCTGGACTGAAGGGAGAACTTAAATTTCTCACTTACGCTAGAGCCACTGAGTAACCTTGGAAAAACTGTTGAGGTTGGGTTATAAAAGACTGTTTCAAAATGCAAATTAGTATCCAGTAGGCTTCTCCAGAATACTAAGTCCTTCTTGCCATTTAATTGCATAAGGCTATTCACCTAGATTAAGCACAGTAAGAATTCTACTCAAAGTAAACTGGAATTAACCTTGTTTCTGTATTTGTTTAAGAGAAAGCAAGTAGGGAGAAAGCTGACCTTAAGAATTTTGAACCACAAGCCTAGGATGCTTTCCAGAAAGGTTATAGTCATAGCCCACTCACCCCCAAAGTAGCTAAAGCAAAATACATGAGGTTTATGCTAGACTGAGCTGTTTGCTAGAATTATTTTTATGAACTTAGTGAATTGCAAGGTTAAAGTGTGACAGCAGCAGCAGCTATGGTAATAATGTGCGCAGCCAATAAAGTGACTCTTCAGTAGATAATGTGCGACAGCTACACTTGCGGGAGTTCTTCTCCCAGGCCACGCTACACTAGCTAGCCTGGATAATGCCGAGGTCGAGACAAGTTGTCCCTTCATTTTTGTTTAAATAAGTACACTTCCTGCAGTTGTTTGTGGGTGAATGGTGAAAAGCACACACAAAATGTTAATTGGGTCCCATCTGATCTTGGTCTAATCCAGTGATTAATAGTAACAAAACTGAAGGAAGCGAAAGTTTTCCAAAGAAAACAGAGCATTTTTTTCTTTGCTTGTTTTATCATTATAACTTCTTTCAGCTACATATACAAATAAAGAGCTGGTCATGCTGAGCAAAGATGAACAAAATGTCACAGCAACAAGCGACAAAGTATTTTGAAGCTGGAGTTTGCTGTTTTAATTTTGCTTTTTTACTCGAACTTTGTTTTTTGCTCAAAATACAATACTTACTTTGTTAAATTATGTATTTTTGGCACGCAGATATTTTACTCAATTATGTAAAACAAGTTGGGTTTTTTTTGTTTTTTTTTTTTTTTTAAACTTAGCAGAGGATGGGTTTATCTTTAAACAAATACATTGTTATTTGTTTTACAATGCCAGCAGCTTCATTAGGCTATGATATAATTGAATAGCTCATTGTAATTTACTTCAAGCAGTGAGTACTGTTCCAGGATTTTAGACAGTTCTTTCCCCTCCCCCCCTAGTCAAATTCTACAGATTGTAGTAGTTGCTTCAAAAAACTTGCACTTCTCTTTATATTAATAATAGTATCTTCAGCATGCTATTTAATTTTACACATACCACAAAGCATTAACTTCTTGCATTTTTGTCTTCACACTGAAGAAAAGGCATTAGACTGCCCAAAATAACAGCCATCTTTCCTAAAAGCACAGATGCAGCGTAATAGAAGAGCAATGGCCGCAGCCTTAAGACTATAGAATCCATTTGGATGACACTAAATTATCAAGGAAACAACATTTTTTTATTATAAGACAAATGTGAGGCCAAAAAGCCCCAGGTATTTTAAAAACTTACATAAGTGATTCCCTGATAATTATTCAGAAGGATGATACCATTTTCTGCTATTACTACCAGAAAGCAGAACAATTACAAAGCTAGACTAAATGCAGACAGAGACACAGCTGCCAGTCCTTCAGYAGGCATTTGCAATGCATTAACAGAGCTATTGGAAAACAGTGGCACTAATGGTGACCCTCTGGGCATCTCTTCTAGGGAGTGCTGAATTCATCTGGTCCTCTAATACATAAGAAATGGAAGAGTCCCAATCTGTCCCACAGCACCTTATACCACTGATAATGGTGGTACTGACTTGGTGTATAACAACAAATGGTGGTGATCAAGAAATTTCTAACAGCAGCTTTATGCTGTATGGTAATGTCTTTCAGACAAGAAATAGAAATACTCCTTTTGCAGTCATTTTTCTCCCCCCTCTACCTTCCAGAACATGGAGCATTAAGAGGGTAAGCCAAGCTGTCTTGCAAATTTGTTATTTTGAGTTTGAGTTATCAAAATGAGAGATGTGTTAGAATATCTTGTGTTTTAGGAGTTCGTTTATTGCCCCCTCTTCCCCCCTTTTCTGGGGAGGGGGGGTGTGGTGTGTGTGTGTGTGTGTGTGTGTGTTAATCAAGAGGTTGCTTTCCTAAGGTGTCCTAAGCATTATGGCCATCACTTCCGGTTTTGTTCTGTGAGCTACAACTTTGATAATCTACAGATGAGAGAAACAAATGGTTTCCCCCCTCACCCCCCTTATCTCTAGGCATGCCAGACATTTTCAAGTATTACATATCTTGAGCAATCATTAGTACCATTTTTAGGGCAACAGATGGAAATTGTCATTATTTCCATAAATATTTCAAGTAGCTTGAAAATTTCTATGAACATTTCGCTGCTTTATAAATACCTTAAGAAATTCACTTTCTAGGTTAGCTACAATGACTACAGAAAGTAAAATAAGAAATTGAYATCTTATCTTTTATGACATGCTTCTCAAATCGGAAGTGACTATAGCTCTTGTTTTCCTATGTGCTATATTTTACACATGTAAAGCCCACGCAGCAGTATATTTACATCTTGCCAGCAGACGGTTTTACACAGGGAAGCATATCAGTTTCAGTGATAAAGCATAAACTATGTTTAGTCTTTTGTAGGCTAAGGGTTTGGGGTCTGAAATTACGCTACATGTGGTTGAATTTGGAACGGTACACAGTCTCTAATGTTTCATTATGTCAGAAGACAGAAGGCCAAAACCACCTGGATAAATTAAACACCCATATGGCAACTCTGAATAATGTGAAGTGACCTGGTGGCAACATGCTGATGCTGCTGTGTAACAGGCTGCAGCTATTTCAGAATGCAGAATTTTAGATGACCTGATATTATAGTACGGTAATACACTGGTGGCAAGGTCAGGGCAAGTACTTCTTGTATCCTGCTTTAAGTTTACTACCTATTCAGTTGTGCTCTTACAGCCATTGATGAAGTTCATGAAAAGAAGAGACCTTTGAAGAAATTTGAGGAGGACTGTTTTTAAACCTCGATTGTTTATACATCTAATTTTTAGCATAGCCCTACAGTTTACATTGAGACAACTTGCTTGGAAGCACTTCAGTGTATGGTTGAATTACAAGCTGAGTAAATGATTGCTCTGGGCTGAAACAGTCTGAAAACCTTGTTGATATCTTATGAAAGGAGGGGCACCCCTATTTGTGATGATCTAGCATTAAGGGCTTGCTGATTCAGTCCCCATAAATAACTTAGCTCTAAAGTATGGATAAAGACAACTGATTCAGTTTCTACCTGTTGCCACAAGGATATAATCAATTGAGTGCTCTTTCTGCCTTGGAAGGCTACCATACACTTGATACAAAATATCTGGCACCTGAGAGRTTCCCAAAGAAGCAAAAACAGAGCAAGGAAAGGATATATTACAAAATAGTTAAAGCTCCATGGCAGAAAGGCCAATCTCAGGTCTCAAGTCTATCAACCACCTCTCTCCAATGTCTCCTTTGATTTTGTAAGCTGGTTGCCATGTGAAGCAAACCAGCTTGCAAATCAGTCTGGCCATAGCTGAGTTATCTCAGAAGAAGCAGAAGTAAGATGCCCTACAAGAAACACTATAGAAACAGTTCCTCAAAGGATTTTGGATGAGAGCTACAGTTTTATTTTTTAAGTGTAGGATAATAACTACAGAGCATAAGGAAACAAAATTTTGAAATACTGGAGGCAGAAAACACAGAGGGAGACATTTCTCCAATAAGCACTAAGGCGGGTAGCTGTTCTCATGGTTTTATAAGCCTAGTCTAAGTCAGCACAAGAATACCATTTTAGAGCAAGTCATCTAGAAGTTGGCAGCTGTAGAGGAGAGGAGAAAATAGAAATTCTTTAGATTTTTCTATTAACTATTTATCTTAAGTTATATGAAATTTCTATCAGATTTCCTTTCCCATCTGCCTCTAAAGTGGACTGGCTAGAAGGAGGATTTATAACGTGAGGGCATTTCATTTCCAGTGGCCAAACTGTGCACTTATTCCAATCAAGTCTGGTACCAGGAGCTTGGGAGTCTGTATACAGCAAGACAATGGATTATCCAAATCACAGTGGCAGCTACCATGCATATTTTCATGCAGATTATAACTGATGCTTGAAATAGGTTAACAATTAAACAGAAACAAGTTTTCTGTCACCAGGAAATTCCAACCTGTAAGACAACAGAGGGCTAGGGCAGAACATTATGTGCCATTGCTACCAGGGTGACTTCAACAAGTGGAGTGCTTACTGTTCCTCCTCAAGAATTGCCAGTCAGTAACTTCCTTTCAAATTTTACTTTACTAACCCTATTAAGTTATATCAGCACACCTAAAGGTGCTAATACGTGATCCAGAGGAGAAAAAAATAAAAGCCTAATGTTTAGATGCATTTTCTCTCTCACATCAGTGTCCTGAAGTCACTTGCTTTCTAGCTATATCTGAGCTGTAAAGCAAGCATCTGTATTTCCTGAAGGTATTTTATATAGCTGTCACACACAGACCATGGGAAGTTCTTCTGAAGTATCCTTCACTGTAGAGGTTGCTGAAGGCAGAAATGTTTCCCAATTATTTATCCCGTCAGATGGTCAAGTCTTCTAATATATTTTCCTTCCACTTTCTTGGGGTAACACTACACTGTTAGCAGTCTTTGCCTAAAAGTTTTAGCTGGTTGAGGAAGGTAGCATCACAAAGAAGCTCTCTTTCAGGAGTGCCAAACCAGTGATCTGTGCATGTGTATGTGCGTGCACATATGCACTCGTGTTGATAAAACAACTCTTTCCTTCTAGAATTTTCCCACTCCGTCCAGTCAAAACAGAAGTAACAGTCACTAGAAAAGACTCGCTAGCATTTCTAAGAAATAAACTCAACAGTTCCCAAGGTCTGGAATTACAATTTACTCTGAGTACTCAGACATGGAAATTTGAGGCTGATACTAATAGGCATTCTAATACAGTTTAAAAGTGTTATTTTTGAACGGTGAGATAAGGAAATTAATTTATAATTAAGCAGTACGCAATCTATTGCTATTGTTATAAGGTTTCACATTTGTAAGAAAGTGTCGCTCAAACATAGGTGTCTCCTGCTACTTCAGCTGCCATAGGGAACCAAGCATAGCTTCTAGCTGTTGCTCTGGAGGAGTAAGATTCCCCCCCCCGCCCCGGCCTTTTATACATCTGGGGTCAGAGCTGTCAATACCAGAAAGATGCTTCAGTCCTTGGAACATCTGAAAGGGCACTCACTACATGTCTGTCTAGCAAACAGACTCCCAGCCAAACTGCTTTGCTTAAAGCTCGTTTGCACTGTTCAGCTTTGGAGAAAAGGTTTATTTCAAAACATTCAGATAACTGGAGATGAAAAATTCTTTTAGCAAGCCTATTAATATGGACCTCAAGTTCCCATGTTCTACGATACTGATGTGGGAAGTCTTTAGTAACGTCTCATTCTCAAAGTTATTTTTTTGAGTGAGTATCCAAATCTAAAAGGTCTTTGCAGTCCTTTGGAGCCTACTACATGTGGATTCTCTTGTTTTCAGAATTGAGGCAAGAACTTTCGTGCAAATACTGTTTTAGTAAATCAGTCTGCATTGAAATACCTCAAAATATTTTACGTCAAACAAAAATTGACAGTACAGATATTAAAAGGGCATAAGTACTATCCAAAAAGAAGACTGGCCTTTAAGTTATTACTATAATTTTTCATTTTGAACTCCCCTGCCATTCTACATTCCTCTCCAAGCATACTCCTCAAATAGTAGCATGCAGTGTCTTAACTCTATAGCCCATCCCTTTTTTCTTACTTATACCCATTCCTCCCCACTTTCAATATACCTTTACTTTGAAAATGCCTAGTGTACACAAACCCCCAGATGAAGCTTTTAGATCTTAGCAACTCCAGACTTGACAGAAGGCCAGAATTTAGATCTTGTTGTTAAATTCGTTAGTGCCCTGCTTACCAAAAACAGTATGCAGCAGACTACAGAAATAGGGATGGTTGTACGCAAGTTGGGAGCCCAGAAGTGAGTGTGTAATGTCTGCTATCCTACCTTCAGAGTACTGTTAGGAGTTCTGGATCATGTTATAGGCTTGTTAGTTGTGAACGATAGAAGTTTTGTATGAGGTCTTGTGAAAGTAAACACGTAGACCGTGAATGGTTGCAGTCAGAGTATCATACCTATTAGTGGAGGACTCTTTTCTCATTATTATATTACCAGAAAATACTTAGGTGAAAAAACAAACCCAAACAAAACACAAAACACACCAAAAAAAAAAAAAAAGGGAAAAAAANAAAAAAAAAAAAAAAGGGAAAAAAAGAAAGAAAAAAACTTGGTAGAAATTCAAAGCAACAACAGGACACCAGCAGCTATTGTGGAAACATGGTCAGGCTGAGGATACTAGGACACAGGGAAAAATACAGGGAAAAGTTTAACAGACATAGGTGGCCTACMTCAAAATTCTGGACTAAAGATAGCTTTTTGGGAATAGCATGCCACAGCAGTATCCCACCCTCTTAAAAACACACACATTCTCTCCCCTAAAACAAAGGAAACCCCTCCAAAACAACAAAAAAAGATGAACCACCTCACAGCTTTAAGGGAATTGGGGTGGGGGGAGAAGGAGTTCAACAAGCTAAGTAACCATAGTGCACAGGACCTTCTCCCCCCACAGCCCATATGGCTCAAACCATGTATTACTCTCCTTAGTGGGAGTCAAAGCTCCATCTTTGTAGATTTTGATAAGGAATTTGAATAAAACAAGGCTAGAGACAGTATCGGCCAACCTGGCATCCTGTGACATCTGTCACCTAATAAACATCCCCATAAGACTTCCATAAGTAGCAACATTAAAAAAAGTAAGTAAGTTTGAGCTTAAAAAAATCCAAGCAAACCAAGGCAGACACTTAGCTGAAGATGAAGAAAAGGAAACTAGGGTTCAAAAAAGGTAAAACAATTCAACAGAGCTTAAAATAAGAGTCAAGGCATTCAAATAATACAGCAAGTTCTTGAGGCACCAAGATGAATATTATGTGACCGCTAAGAAATAAAGTATTGCCAATTTAAAGAAACAATTTATATATGAATAGGTATCATTGCTAGAAAGGAGAAAGTCAAGAATTCTCTGAACAGACCTTTCACCCTTTGAAGAAAGTCCCAAGAGTCACTCGATCACCAAGTCAGCACTGTTTTTTTGAGAACTATAAAGCGAAGTTCTTCAAAGCATAAACTAGGAGAGTTTTTAAGGTTGTCTCAAATAGATACGCCAGACACTAGTTAGGATTTTTTTTAATCCTTGGAGTCTGACTTTCAACTTGGGAGGCTTATAGTGAAGCCAGAGAATTGCTAAGATCCCAGTGAAATTAAATTTGGATGTTAATACATCCCCCCATCAAAAAAAAAGCCCCAGTTATGCTGCATAATTTGTTGTACGTACTCTACTAGTGTCAATTTTCCACTTGTCATGAGCTGAAAGGTCTTTTGTAGTGAAAGWTTTTTTTTTTATTTTGCTTTTATCACTTCCTTATCAGAGCATAAGCTTTTTGAGAAATGGTATTGGTCAATATCTAGCACAGCTGTCCCAATCCATACCAATATGTCTGTGACTGTGCTAACGTAATTCAGTGATACTGGTCCAGAATTCAAGGTCTTAATTTTACAATTGGATTGCTCTAGCTATATATTGCAGTTCTTCGATGACTTAGCTCATCAGGCAACCAGTGACACTATTCACATGACTGAACTAACCCCACATTCTGTGGATGTATTTCTTCCTTAGCTTTATATAGTGACATGTTACCATGGAATCTAATAAAGAAAATTGCTTATTCATACGTACCTTATCTGATGCTTGTCTAGTGCAAGCTTTTCTTAAGGCCATGCGCTACTAAGGCACTGAGAAGATTTAACGTGTCTTATTGTCAGTGAGCAAAATAGGGAGCAGAGGAATTCCACAGAATTAGATTCTACTGTCAGGTTTTTTTCCCCTCCATTTGTTCATAAGGTTTAGGTTCTTTCCCTCCTTCTCCAAGATAAATCAACAATTGCAGTCTCTTGCATCTCATTCAGTTTGGGCCATTTAAAACCTGTATTTAGAATCACATGTAAGGGACTGTATCTTTACAGCAAGAAAGCAACAAGGCTTCAAGAAGATAAAGTAACAGCAGGTAACAGAAGTTCACATATGTTAGAGTAGAAAACAGATTTAGATTCCTTTCGTACTTGACTCCTACTGATAAAGGAAACCTGCCCTGAAGGTACTATAAAATTGAAAAGAGAAAGTCAGGTCAAAACTAAGACCAGCAATATAGATGAAGTAGTTTTCCCATGATTATACAACTAGTTATCAACAAAATTAGGGATACAAATTCATATGCTATGTTTTCAACGTTCTCTCCAGCAAGCCATGCTATGTAAACAAAGACATGTCCCATTTTCATTAGTCCCTGGTCAGGTTTAATAATAGCAAGGAGGAAGGGTACACCGTAAATGACAGGCCCTAAGCATAATGAACTAAGAGATGAAAACAAAGCTCGATTTTAACAGGTCCAAAAACTCTGACATCAGCAGCACGTACCATTTCTCAGTAATAAAAATTTCATAGTGGTAAAGTGTAGGGCTATTGTGGCTTACCAGTGTCTTCTTTTGACAGCGACAGCACTTCCATCAAGCCAAAGCTCTTTAGCTCTTCATTCCCCTCTCCAGAATCAAGTAATCACTCTAAGTTACTGTAGTCTTATAAAGGAACATAACACATAGTTCAGAGTGTACTGCTCTAATCCTTGCATGGCTTTTGTCTTTGCTATGATAAATAAAAATTCTTCCAGCGTTTTCCTGTTTCTGACTTGAAAATCCATGCTTCCTGCTTATCTTAAATTATAGAGTCCATCCCTTTCTCCAGTTCATTCTGTGAGGCAGCAGATCTTTTTCTTTCTCAGTACTAAACTTCTTTCCTTCTTTTAGCTGCTTTCTCTGGGATTTAATCCTTACTAGATGTTTTTTTAGGCAAGCTCAGCAAAATGTTTGCATTTTCACCACACGAATACATTAGCTGCTCCTGAGTTTCACTTAACCAGGGTCTTAGGCACAGATGATAGCAACAGCTTCCTTTTCCCCCGTGTCCTATAAAGCCTTCTTCTTGGGCTAATGATCTGGGAGTTAAATTAGGCACAGGTGAAACTCAGTTCAAGAAGTTCTCTTAGGTGTGTGTCGGGGGTATCAGGATATCTTACATTACAGATAGAAATCTGTAACAAAGTGTAAAACAGATTTAAAAAAAAATAAAAAGAGAGAATGATTAAAATGACCAAAGTAATTTCAGGTAGAGCCTTGATCCAGCTACTTGTGCTCTAGAGTTAACAGAAATGTGTATGTATGTTCTGTGTTGCGCAACGCTGTAGAGCATGTCTGTTTTACACTAAAAAAGTGCTCTGTGTAACATAAGTTTGCTTGAAACAGTGCTGCATACAGATTATGCTTGTAAATAAATTACCTTTCAGTGAATCAGTGTATGTAAGGGCTTTTTTTGAATGAAATGTAATTTTTAGCTAAAGTAGCTCATGTTTCTTGTTAAGAGAGATGAACTCAAGGAACAATGCTTATTATTAGTGCTTTCTTAACACTTGGAACTTCTCTGAGACTTTATTCAGTCAGATACTTTGTCCAGTTCTGGGCTCCCCAGTACAACAGAGACATGGAACTACATGAGAGAGTCCAGTGTAAGATGATTAGGGGACTGGAGCATCTTCCCTTTGAGTAAAGGCTACAAGAGCTGGGCCTGTTTAGCCTGGAGAGGAGAAGACTGGGAGGGGATCTTATCAATGTCTACAAATACCTTAAGGGAGAGTGCTGAGAGGATGGAATGAGACTCTTTTCAGTGGTGCCAAGTGACAGGACAAGAGGTAATGGGCACAAACTGAAACTCAGGAAGTTCCACCTGAATATAAGGAAAAACTTCTTTACTGGGAGGGTGCGGAGCACTGGGACAGGTTGCCCAGAGAAGTTGTGGAGTCTCCTTCTCTGGAGATACTCAAAACCTAGCTGGATGTGATCCTGTGCAACATGCTTTAAGTGACCCTGCTTGAGCAAGGRGGTTGGACTAGATGATCTCCAGAGGTCCCTTCCAAACTCAACTATTCTGTGACTCTGTGGTTCTGTGATTCTGTGATTCAATTACTCTAAGTAACCTTAGTACTTTTTAAAAATCTGAAACCATGAATGAAGACTTAACCCTCTCATATGTTTTTTCTAAAACAATAGCATTCATAATCTTTTGGGGGTTATTATAAATCATTATAAATAGTCATACATACTAATATTTACTGCATGCATTATATAGGTTTCTTTTGCTGAACATAGTATGCTACAGGTCTTGATTCCACAGCTGATCAAATAAATATATAAACATTTCTTATTATATGGTAATTTCTACCTTCACATAGAGTTGTTCATGTGACTTTGAATTGTGCTTTCTGAAACACTAATTCTAACAAAAAAGCAACTCTTTAGCCTCCAGGCACAGACAAAAAGGAAGACCAAAGCATTTTAGAAGAACTGTTTGAAGAAAATTGTTCTTATGAATTTGATTCTCACAAAAATTGAGACTGTATGAGAATTAGGAGGATATTTAGGACCTGGAATGGTGAATTGTTTTGCTCTTTGACATACAGTCATTTGTAGTAGAGTTTGGCGGAACAGACATTTTCATATTTGCTTACAATTAATGCATATTTTTCATACTGAACTGTCAATCCCCTTGACATAAAAAAAGAGGATAACAGAAATTCTTTTCAGATATATCATATTAAGTCATTGTAATGTAACAAAGCAAAATGTCACATCTGGTTTAATTTTGGAYTGAGTTTTCACCTCACACGTTGGCAAGCGTAGTGTGCAGGGTGATGTGAATAGGAAAGAACTCATAATCAACAAGAGAGAGATTAAAGGGGCTCACTGTGCACATAAATAAGGAAATGCCCACAGAACAGCATTATGGAGAAGGCTTTCATATGTAACTGAGTTAGGTTTTGAACTGTCTATACACTAATCACACAGTAAAGGGAAGTAAAACATGAAGAACTGGAGATCTGTATGGAGCTGCAGGGCTATGATTTCATTGTGATCATGGAGATTTGGTGGGATAGTTCACACAACTGGAGTGCTGCGATGGATGGATATAGGCTCTTTGGGAAGGACAGGCTGGGAAGGCAAGGAGCGGTAATTGCCCTTTACATGATAGAACAGTGGGAATGCGTGGAGCTCTGCCTGGGGACAGGTGAGGGGTCAGCTGAGAGTTTATGGATGAGAATTAACAGTCAGACTAATGTGGATGCCACTGTGGTGGGTATATGCTGGTCAGGAAGAAGAAGTAGCTGAGGCTTTCTTCACACAATTGGAAGAAATCTCATGTTTGCTGTGATCCTCTTAGGGGATTTTTAACTGCTCTGATATATGCTGGAGGGACAGCCCAGCAAGGCACAAGCAAGTCAGACAGCTTTTGGAGTGCACTGATGACACTGTCCTAAAATAGATGATCAAGAAGTCAACAAAGAGAGATGCTCTACTGGACCTGATACTCACAAACACAAAATAACTGGCTGGGAGGCAGCCTCAGCTGCAGTGACCATGACCATGACTTCAGGACTCTGAAAGGACAGAGTAAGGCAAAAAGCAGGATCATATCACTGAACTTCAGGAGAGCACACTTCGACCTGCTCAGAGACCTGCCTGGAAGAATCCCATGGGATATGGTCCTGGAGGGAAGAGGAGGGCCAAGAGAAATGGTTGATTTTCAAGAATTACTCCTTCCAAGCTCAAGAATGATCCATCTCAGTGAGCAGGAAATCAAGCAAAGGCTGGAGGAGTCCTGCAAGGAGCTTCTGACAAAAGTCAAATATACATACATACATATACATATACATATATACATATACATATATACATATACATATATACATATACATATATACATATATATATATATATATAAAGGAAGCATACAAGAAGGGAAAGCAGAGTCAGGTGACCTGAGAGGAATAGACGCTGTCCAAGTGCGCAGGGATGGGGTAAGGAAAGCCAAAGCCCACCTGTTGTTGAATCTGGTGAGGAATGTGGAGAGCAACAAGAAACGCTTGTACAGGTACCTCAGCAGCCAAAGAAAGACTAGGGAAAATGTGTTGTTGCTGCTGAGTTGGGCAGCAGACCTTGTGACAAAGGACACAGAAGAGGCTGAGGGACTCAATAGCTTCTTCACCTTCATATTTAGTGGTAAGACTGGCCTCCAAGCATCCCAGGTCCCAGTGGGAAAGTCTGGAAGGAAGACTTCCCTCAGTGGAGGAGGATCAGGTTAGGGAACATTTAATCAAACAAGGAGATACGTAAGTCCATGGGACCTGATGGTATACACTCCTGAGTGATGAGAGAGTTGGCTGAGGTCATTGTGAGGCCACTCTTGGTTATCTTTAAAAGCTCATAGTGATTAGGGGAGGTTCCTGAGGACTGGAAGAAAGAAAATGTCACCCCTATGCTCAAGAAGGGCAGTAAGGAGGATCTAGGGGATCAGAGGGTGGTCAGCCTCACCTCAATCCCTGAGAAGGTGATGGAGCCAATAATCTTGGAACCCATTTCCGGATGAATGAAGGACAAAAAGGTGAGTGGGAGTAGTCAGTGTGGATTTATGAAAGGGAAATCGTGCTTAACCAACCCAGTAGTCTTCTGGGATGACACGACTGGCTCGGTAGATGGAGGCAGGGAGAGCAGTGGCTATTGTTTAGCTTAACACTGTTGGCTGTAACATCTTCACAGAGAATCTAATGAATTTACGGACTAGATAAGTAGAGAGTGAGGAGTGAAAACTGGCTGAACAGCTCCTTCAATTTGTATCTAATTTGATTTTCATTTAGCTTTATGGAGTAGAGGACTGATAATACAATAATCTAAATTCACAGAAAAGCGTCAGTATTCTCTATAGATACGGACTAGTATAGCACTGTACTGTATTTTTCTACTGATAAAATAATCAAGCATTCTAGTTTTATAGTTTATTTTCTTTTGAAGATCTCAAAAAATTACATAAAAAGTGTTACATTCTTGCAAGGCACTCAACTGCCAGAAACAATCACTATGTAAGTACACCACTGAACTGGAGCAGCTATTGAACACTGTATAGTAACTATAAAAAATAGTTTAGAGTAGGATATATATTTTTAACAGTATTACTGACAGAGTGCTTGGACAAATAACTACTGCAAAATGAGCTACAGGCATTTTTGGATGCTGAATCAGAGGCCAAGTTGACGCTTTCAAAGTTGGGATTGAAAATGGTATATTGCTGGTGATGCAAAACAAAACCAAATAAACCTGCTGGACTAAGAATGCAGCCCATAGGGATTATTTCCATGCAGGAATAAGCTGAAATGGCATTTTGCTAGCTATTAGATTATCAATTATGACAGCATCAGCAATCATTTAGCTCTTTAAACTTCTTATGTTAATAGGATAGTGTTAGTGATGACAAGTATTTTAGAGCCTTAAAATTTTTCTTTTTTTTCCTATATCTGAATCAAAATAATAGTCATTATGTTGGCCTTTGAAAGTCAGAGATTCATTTACGCATGCTACAGGGAAAATAAAGCAAAATGAGTAAGTATTTTATAAGATCCTTGCTTGAAACACTGCTATGGACAATAGCCAAATGTACTTTTAATGTAAGCAAAGAATACAGCAGAACAAAAAGCTGTAGAGAAGAAGCAAAATAAAACTAGGCCTAATTTTGATTATGGAAATTACTATTTTCATACTAAGAACAAGTGGGAAGCGGAGTAGGGAACTGAGAACAGCTGTTGAGGCAAAATTACATTGATACTCAGGAAACAGTGTAATAAGGACTTTGCAAAATTGAAGACAGAATGGAAAATTCATTCTTTTTTCCTACAGCAGAGTAGGACTGTTTATTTCGTATATACACTTTCAGTTGTGTAAGAAGTTCTGAAGAGGCCTTTAATTATGAGTGCAGTATCAAATAGCTTAAATTTGTAATTGAAGTGATGAGAGGGCCAACTGGAAAAGTAATACAAATCTTGTGACTGTGTCAGATTGCTAGTAACTGTTAATAAACTCATGGAAGTATTTTTATTAAAGTGCAACATGTATTTCACTAACAAAAGTATGAAGAAAAGTCTAATAAATGTTAAGATATTTCAAACAAAAGACAAAACAAGATCATCAGAATAACAGGTTTTTATTAATCAACTTTTTTTTGGAAGAAAGAAAACTGTAAGAGCCCTTTATGTTTACTTTAAATATGGAAATATATGAATGTTCACATCCACATTAAGGTTTTAAATTAAAATAACATTTAAATATTAAAAAATAAAATATAATTTTTTCATCAAACTGAAAAGTAAAAATAATTGGCCTTTTAACAATTACACGGAATGCCAGCTAGAAATAAGCACAAATGTCCATTAAATAATACCAGTAGAATCCTGTGGTACTGTTTTATGAGCTGCCATAAATCTTCAAAGTAGCCCACATTTATATGCCCAGTAATCTGATAGAAAAAACAACAGAGTGCTGCTTGATAGTCTTCATACACTACAGTGTTTGTATTCAAAGGTTATGTGGGGAGTTTCTTCAGTCAGTGCACAAAGATTGAACTTGAAACAATCAGGTTTATATTGCACACAAGTTACAAAAGCTCAAAACAAGTTACAAAAGCTCAAAACAATTAAAAAATCATAAAAGTGTGCTATGACACTAAAATTGAAGGTTAAGAGTTATGTCTTGAACATTTTAAAATACTAAATAATATTTAACTGGTAAGTATTTGAATTTAACTCATTTGCGAATTGTAGAGTAGAAATACCAAAATTCACCAGTGAACTTGTCCAATCAGATCTTAGATGTACTTTACAGCTTTTTATTCTGAACTTAACTGGAAGTTAGCTAAATACCTTCACTGTTGTAAATTCTATTCCAGTATGATTCTAAGTTACCTTTTTAAGTATGCTATTCCTTTAAAAAAAGTTTTAATTTCCTTTTTTTTATACTGAGATTACCTTCTAAGTTTTCAAACTGAAATCCTGGAGTAAAGGCGGTTCACACTAAAAAGTCTTCCATTGCCTTAACATAGAGCTGTACTCTTTTCCATACTTTTCAACAAAGCATTATTTTAAACTTCAGGTGACACTTTTCCTCCATTTCATCTCTTTGTTACAGCCCCAGTTCAAAGCCTCTCTATGTTATTGCCAATTACATTTAAAAAAACAAATCAATAGTATAAAACAAATAGCCTTGCAGCATACAGCCATTGAAATAAAATGGATGTTTATCAGCATATAATCAATGTCTAGTCCTTTCATATTTATAGTGGTCAGTATGTAAAAAAATTATCATCCTGAACACCAACACACACATAAACAAGTGCACAATGAGAAGATGATCAGATATAGCCAGTCTAATTTGAACAATCAAAGTAAAACATTCCACATTAAAAAAAAAAAAAAAAAAAAGTTTAAAGCTTTCTAATGGTCATTGTCTATTACTGAATGAAGACGATTTTCAAAAATGCTGAGGCCTCTAAGTCTCCTAAAATCAATTTGATTTTCAGATAGGCCAGATAAGATTCATTCAGATGGATGTTTTTGGAGATACTTCTGTACAGGTTTTGCCAAAAGAATCATAGTCCTTCATTGGAAAGCAGGAACAAAACAGTGACCACAGAAACTAAACAGAGTTCTKGACAGAAGGTTTCATTCCCATCTTGCATATCTCCTGATTGTTTAGAGTATGCATACACCTACTATAAGGATATTACCACATCTGTGTAAAATATAATTATACAAACTTATTTCAGATAGATAAGAATGACTACACAAAGTGCAAGGCTTTAAAGATACAATCTTTTTCTTCTGAATTGTTTCTGAGTTACAGCACAATTGTGGTGTTCTGTTTATACTTATCCTGTACATAAAGATAACCCAACACTATAGTAATAAAATGATGTAAATTCACTTGGATGCTATTTGATCAAAATATGGATGTACGCTTCTCCACACCTTCTAGTGTTACATGATCATTCTTTCTCTCACTTCTTTTTATTCAAGAGATTTATTTCATAAACAATACTTCAGTGCATTTCACAGAAAACAGCTTTGCACTGCCACCCTCCGAATAAAAAAAGAGCTATCAATTGGTTGCCCTTTACCCTTCCATTAGATTTTTACCAGATACAAAACATCTTTTCTGCACTTACATGGATTTTTATGTACTGTTAAGCCTCTAGCTTAAACAACATCAGATGCATAAATGATTAAGGACTTTGATTTCTTATATTTTCCTTGTAACATTGATCATCCCTACATACAAGGTGTAGAGTAGATACAAAACCATTATATTTTTGCACTCTTAACCATGGAAAAGAAATGGATTTTTTTTAAAAAAAGTTAATGAGTTGGAAAACAAAGCCTGACAGTATAGTTGGACAAGCAGCTTGAGCAGAAAGGCCGTTTCTCATCTTTTCTACTTGTCTGAGGGTTTTGAAAATTATTTATATGTATATTTGAAGAAAAATATATTTCACATATCACACCTTTAAAACAATAAATATGAATGAGACTGTTTATGTTAGAAAAAATATTTTTTCTTGTTTACCTTTTCAAAGAATCAGGATTTGATTGTTTTACTTCGATGGAATTGTTCGCATGCTTAAAGTTAAGCAAAGAATTCTGAGCCCTGTTAAAATCAAATTTAATTAAGAAAAAAAACACTAATTTTTAAT
Source organism: Rhea americana (assembly GCF_003343005.1). NCBI lineage: Eukaryota > Metazoa > Chordata > Aves > Rheiformes > Rheidae > Rhea > Rhea americana. The sequence goes on along the minus strand of NW_028185672.1, from coordinate 1,247,043 downwards.
TCATATTAAGCCATCATATAAAGTGCATTGACATAATGGAAAATAAAAGAAATCAAAATTCTGCTACTACTATTGATATCAATATACATTTAAAAGCTACTCTATTCAGGCTTTGTCAGCATGATAAAAGCAGACTTGAATCATGCAATGTATTAGTTTATCTGGGTGTTTAAGTAAGTTTAAGACTCTTTTTGGCTGGATGTAAATCTGACACAACCACATCCGTCAATAGATACACAACCAAAGATACACAACCAGTATCAGAGCCTTTAGTTTGGAAGTGGAAATCTTCTGTAACTTTACTATCTACTACTCTAGCAGCAGTACAACAACATTCTGGGAGAAAATATTAAACATTTTAGTGAGCTGATACTAAGAAAAATACAATGGAGCCTTCGTAAGGTGGAAATGACACTACTTTCTCTGTTGCTACAAAGCACCCTGTTTGCATAATCAACACATTTATCTAAAGGAAGCATTTGTGAATGCCAGACAGAGAGGMACAATAAGGATCACAATACAAAATACAAGTTCATATTCCTTGTACACTAGAAAAAACTTCTCTGTGAAACGTTCTCTGCTTTATAACTTCAGTTATAAGACACTCGCCAGATCTATCAGCCTCTCACAAATCTTTCATCGTTGGGATAGGTCAGCATAGGTTTTCCATCCCCAGGGATCATGCAGAGACCATCATATAAGTTTATTGTTGCTCTGCTTTCACAGATGTAGGATTACTTCTTCAGAAATCCCCAGCAGTCCTCCCTGTGTGTTGAACTTAGAGGACTGAGGGCACAAGAACATAACTAGGGTTAACGATTTGCTGCTAATGAAATGAACAAAAATGGCAAGTCCAAAATTATTTCACAGTAGCACAAAATGCAAGTGGCACCTGTGCTTCCTGAGAATGTCTGATTTATAGGAAAATTGAGGTGGGAAAAGTTATATATTTTTTTTTTTTAACCACTAGCTACTGAGGGACATTTTAAGCATATTCAAAAAAATTAACTAAAAAATACTGTAGAATAGATCAGTAAGTTCCCCTGCCATTACCTTTGCAAAACAGAAGGCCCTTGAAGTTCAATCTGATGATAATTAAATCCAGAAAGTTGCCCTAGACTGGATATTAATTGCAAATCTCAAACCTCTCAGAGAGGGCAGACATCCAATGTCTTTTGTAATGCAAGGAGTTAACATCATAGGCATTATGGTGGATACATTCTTACAAGTTGGACAATCAGCGAGCAGGAAAGATCCAAATACACATAGTTTACAAGGCGTTTTTATGTTTAAATTGGTTGGCTAAACATCAGCAAGACGCATTTTACAGCTGCTGAAGTTTCTAAATGATCTTAAGAGTGCCTTAGGTAGGACACCGGATTAGATTAAATTCAGTTTAAAGGCAGTTATGGCCTGCATGACTTCAGTATATTCTTCACCTGAGGGATGTCTGCAAACCTCTTGCTGACTGCAGAATATTAAAATGCATATTGGAAATAATGCTGTATAATCCTCCAAGATAGGAGAAAGTCTCCACAATTTCTTTCAGTTTACTTTCTCACTCTGTAGTGTCTACTTCGTCTGGCGTGAGCTTCAAACAGCAAATACTCATCCTGACAACAATTTAGGAAAGATTGGTAAAATACCTCACATCAGTAGTGAAGGTGGAAGAAAACAGACTACAGAACATACTCTGTTCACCCAAAATGTCTGTCAGAGGATTCCATTGTATTTTTTACTTCAGGAATTTATTTGGAAGTTTTGTTAGAGGTCACTGTTACTCTACTGCGTGAGAGGACTTTGTTTATGACCTACATAGATTTATGAGGATTTTTGTGGGTATTCTTTTTCCCCACTTTTTAACCTGAAGGAAAAACATTTGCACATTTGATACATATTATGAATAGGTATTTTGCAAAGTCAAATCTTATCTTTTCTGTAAATCAATAAAGATTTCAGAATTCAGTCATATACTGAGATTGGTTGGATTAAAGGCCTCAATCTCAATCCTCAAGTGATTTAACTCAGTATAGTCTATTTGAAGCCAATGATGCTACACTAATCAAATCAATGGAGGCACAGTGGCACTACATTTATATAAAAGACAGAACTGATTTTTAAATAGTTTATTTCCATTAGTTTTCAGACTGTATATTATATCATATATTTGACAGTTTGACTCGATATAGACTTGAGTCTGTATCGTAGATTTGACAGGGAATCAGTTACAGCAGCCAGAAATGACTACTTCCAAATTAGCTTTTAGAAAAAGGAAAAATGTCAATTTATGTCTTTGCTATTATCTTGCTGAAGTGACTGGAATTGGATTGTAGGACAAACATGAATATCCTAGATAAGCATTCATATGCTTATTCAAACCTCATCTGAACATCTTCAGTCTGGAAATACTCTTTCAAAACTTACAGGAAAGAAAAACACATAAAAGCTCTTCTAACATTTGAGTGGAACTTGATCTTTTGGAATGAAAAGCAGGGAAGTTAAATATAACAGCCTGAACTGGAAGAAGGAATCTCTTCCAGCTGTTTCRTTTTGTGTAAAAGGAGATGCCCTGTGTATAAAAGGCGGTAGGTATTACATTGTCTTAATGTTACTGAATGCTTTCAGATGCTACTAAATAGCCTAGATAGAAGGGATGGTAGAAAGATTTCTCCCTCCAGTATGCACAAAACATACAGTTTGAACTTCACTCATGTGCAAAGTATATACCAAAAACCTTTCCATTATTCTGAAAGCCAAATATGAGTACAGTACTGGACAGATGTTTTCCTTCCATCTTATTAGAAGGAAGAGGAATTAGGATTGGCCCTAACATGCTTTGTTTGGTATACTGCATCCAGTTGAAAGATGTAAGTGGAAGCACTCTAGTGATGGAAGAAAGGATAATTACAGAGATGATACAGCATTTCAGATGTGGCTCTATTAAATTATTAAAAAATATTTAGGGCACTGAAATAATGTTTCTCCTGCCAAGTGACTGTTTCAAAAATGGGACATTGATTCAAATGGAAACAGCTTTTCTTTGGGGATTTTCATCTCCTTAAAATGCCCTCTACAGCACAAAAAGATCTGGAAGTAACAAGAAGTAATTTGCAGTAAAACTTTTACAGTTATGCTTTGTTGTGCAGAAACATCAAGAAAAGGAAAAAGGTACAGCCGTGGCAAAAATAAGTGCTTTTCCCCCCGGTGTCATGTCTTTGGATATGTACAGCCTTGGAGAAATGTATAAATCATTTTATACACGGAACTCTTAAAAAACTAGAGATTTTAAGTACAAAGGAATCAATTCACTGAAAGAATGTCCACATGCTGTTACTTTATGATTTACTGTATACACAAGAAGATCAAACAAAGGATCTCTGTTTTACAGTTACTGCTGTACTGTACATTAACATGTGGCTAACACCCTTCTCTGGGTGAGATTTACACTTAGTATTACAAATAATATAACAGTGCTGAAAATACTGATACAAAACAGCTTCAAGATGACATTTAAAAAATATCCCTCACTTTAACTGAACTGTTTTCTCCATCTTTTTTTTTTAAGTTTCAGCTTTAAAAAAGATTTTTCAAGAAAATAGTAGCATTTAAATGTTATTTTTGAAATGTATAGACAGATATTTTAACAAAGTGTAATCCAAAAGTCAATTTTTCCAGGAAAAAAACAACTATAGATACAGTACATGAGATAATTTTTTTTTTTTTTTTTTAATGTAGTATAGTACATTTGTATCCTGGAAAAAAATTCCTTGATTACAATGTAAGTTTATATACAGATCTGAAATATAATTGCATACATCAACTCTTCAGAGGAGCAAGAAATGTATTATTGATAATAATTGATAATAGTGAAAATCTGTTATTAGTATTTTTATTTTTTTTAGTAGACTTTAAACTATGAGTTTCAAAGCAGGACTGAAAGTCCTGAAGACCCACAGTTCATTCAGTGAAGCTGTGTTTGCAATTTTTGCATGATTTGTTTTGGCAATAGCAACACACACAAATATATAAAAGCATAAAGAAGTTTGGCAAATGTTTATCTTGATTCATATGTATCCAGCTAAGGAAACCCCAAATTAGCATTATAGAATACTTAGACAAAACCTGCTCTTTTCAGCATCTGATAATGTCATCAAATGTATTATACCCTAATTAAAATCCTCAATAAACAGAATTCTGGAAGTTCAGGCTGTTGAAATGGCTTTGCAAAATCTGTCAAAGCTTATAGTCTAGTTGTTTCATGCCTAATCTGATAATTAGGTAGTTGCATGGAGGTCATGTTTAACACTAGGTAAAATCTGTATCACTAATTCATTTTCTGTACCTTATGGATTTACTTTTAAAAGTTACAGCATTTTTACTGGCAACAGAATCTTCGTTTTTCTTTATATCCTACTTCAGTTAAGTCATACCAGGTGCTTGATTCTTTGTGTGAGAATGTGCTACGCCCTTGTCTTTCATTATTAATCACCAGTTAGAGAGGTGACTTGTCTCAGATCTGTCTCAATCATACTTAAATGCGCTAAGTTATTTATGAGCTACTAACTATACAATTCATTATCATTCAGTCAGATTACCTGTCATTGAAGAGGTTGTAAACTAAGTGTCATGTTTAGTATATGCCACATGTTCAGAGTAACTTGACTTAGTTACCTGTTTTCAAGCCCTGTGAAAAGGGAAAACAGGGTCTTTTGTTACTGATACGCTTTTAAGTTCTATAGTGTCATCAGATGATTTCATATTCCTATGAGCCCAGCATACTGCATGTCCAATAAGACTAAATTCATCTCACTTGTGCATATTACATTGAAACTATCAAACCTACTGAGTTAGTGTAATTCAGGTCATTAAGTGCAAGATACAGTCTACAGAGGTTCTGATTGCATGGGTAAATTGGTCTGGGTAATAAGACAATTGCTTCTGTTCAAGTAGAATTTACTTCCACCCTTTTTTGGCGTGGGAAGTGAAATGCAAATATATGACGCACCATATAGCACAGAATGTCATGTTGCGTCATGAGTGATATATTGCCTGTAAATGCACAACAAAACCACCACAACATCACAAGTTAAAATAGCACAAAAATAGTAGGAAAAGTAGTCTAAAAAAAAAGGGAGAGGAGAGGTTAGGCCTCAAGCTGCCATCCTTCATCTGGATCCCAGTTACTGAGTCAAATACCTGGTAAACCTCTATGAACCTAACAGTTAAAGGAAGAAAAAAGTCAGTCGTTCCCTCTGCAGGTGCCCTGAAGCATCCATAAAATAGATACAGCAGGAAGTGGTAACATACCTCTACAAGTGAGCAAATGCCATTGTATGTTAAAGAACTGTGAAGAGTGTCCTCAGACTTCTGACACTTCATTTCCTTAGTCTCCATAAAATTCAAGAGGGTTTTCTAATTACTTATCTATTCAATTCTCACATCTACTTTTACAGTAACCTTATTAAACGTACACAGTATTATTTATGACCACCCTCCAGAAATTCAGTAGATCTTAGTGGCTTATAGAGGCAAGAAAGAAAAAAAATTTAGCCAATTTTGGATTAGTGATGCCAGCCAAATCGTCCCATTTATTACACATGCGGTAACTTTTGCACAACAGATCAGTTATTTAACAATCTAGTTCATCCCTTTGCCATAGTCCTAAAATGGGGAAGTATGGAACCTACAGACAATGGTGGGTTTTTTTTTCCTTTTTTTTCAGGTAGCAGTGGATGAAAACTTGAGACTGAGCTTTAAAAGAGTTTACGTTCCCATTTAATCAACTCTCCTTCCATGGTAAGAATACAAGAACCCTGTTACCCATCTTGTTGACCTAAAGTCTGCAGCTCTGCTGTGTGCAAATTGTGGTGGAGGAAAACGTTTTTTCTGCTGTACATGTGTAAAGAGATGGGTCCCCTCGGAGGCTGTCCCAGTCTCCCTGTGAAAGTGGTATGCTGCCGAGGTACAACAGTTTGGTCCTTTGGAGCTCCTGAAAAAACAGGGTAGCTGTCTGTCTTGGATGCTGGCTTTGCTGTACTTTGTGCAGCGGTGGCCAAACCATTCTGCGCGACCTCCGAAGCGATGGTTTCGTATGTGCCTCTAGTATGCTTGATGACGTCCACTATTTCTTTCTCTTTCAAGAGATTACCCAGACACAAATTTGACAGCTGACAGCTTTTGCTTTCGTAGGCTATTGTTTGGTTGCCTGATGAATATCTAAAAGGGTCCTCGGTGGGTGTATGTGCTGATTTTCTGTCCCTTGTGTTGAGATTTTGGTTCCCCATTCTGTTTTGATATGTAGCCTGGGGTAAAAATAATAATAAAGCATTAGTAACGTTATGTATAACATATCACTAGGAAAATGGTACAGACTATATAAAACACACCTCATAATAACTACAAATGCACAGCACACCTGGCTGGCTGATTAAAATGAAAGAGAAATCTCGAATGGCAATAAAAACCTTCTAAAATACTGCTAGCATTATATGGAAGATATTTATATTTAACATATTTGTTATTTAACCATATTTAACAAACCAATATTGAAAAATACTTTTTGTATGTATTGATTTGGGGCATTTCCTTAAAAATACTTATTTAAATAAAAGAGTTTTTTAAAGAACATAATAAATGGATAAAATGTTCCATGTATGCAGATTTTCAAAAGCATTTTATTTGATAAAACAAGAATTTTGATTATATAGAATTTAACTCTTAATCTTTCAGATTATTACAAAATGTAAAGAACATCTTTCGTGAATAACTTCATGCCACAGGTAAGCTCAGAACACATTCAACTTCCAATATCCCTTGAATCTAGGTAATTTATAGTGTTCTTCTGAGTTAAATACATGCTAAAGTGCTCTACCAGAGCACAGCAGTAATTTCATTCCAATCACCTGAAAAAAATACCCTGTAAGAAAGATTCCAGAATGTTAGCAACTTCTCATTTACCATGTGAGCACTCATGTWTTTGTATCTGTTTAAATAGAGGAATTTATCTGTTCGTGACAAGCCAGATCACTATAGATTTCCCRTTCCACTTAGTAGGATGCTTCATTTTCCCCTACTCGGAACACCTAGCTGGGGAGATTAGGAGAGGCCTGAGGGACCAAGTTTAATCCTTCTCTCACACATATTTAAAAATATTTCACAGTAAATAAAATAAAATAAAGAATATATCGAGGGGAAAGTGCTAATACAGTCAGAGCAGCATTCTGCCTGTTCCACGCCTGTCTGCACTAGGTAACTTCTAGAGGTCATGCCAAGGAACACAGCTCCCTGGGAGATGCTTTTGTAGCCGAAGAACTGCACTAGCCAAGCTGTGAATGTTCAGAGATTTAGTCTCTGGATGAACTTGAGTTTTGAACCTCATTTGAAAGAAAGCTTCATATGTTTATAAGTTGTCATAAAACAGATTACCAAGTAAAAATTAAACATTTTAACATCTAAAATTTAAATATTTGGAATTTAAATATTTGAAGGCTTGAAATTTAAGTGTTTAAGCTTTTGAAAGCTACACTTAAATGAGTTGGAAAACCTGTTGTGTAAGCTACTTCAGATCTATTTCCCTAGTGATCTAATATGGTGTGTTCCCTAGTGATGTAATACAGTGTGAGCATAAAAAAAAAAAAAAAAAAGAAAAAGAAAAAGGGAGAGAGAGGTGTTAATTATTAATTTCTCCAAATATGTATACTGTGTTGCTTCAAGAAAATCTTTAACTTACAGTGCAATTAGTGAACTTCAAATTTGGCGTTTTCTTTTTCAAACTAGTCAGGTTACAATAACTAAGCAGCAGTTATGTGAGAAAAGGTTCTAATAATAGCATCAATTATACTTCATTTAAAAAGTTATTTTAGAATTTTCCCTTGTTTTATCCCTGTCCCACTTTCCCTGGTATTGTTCAAGGAACCTAGTTCTGGCATTCATTTGTTATAAAAGACCAATATGATTCCATATAGGTTTTGTGCAGTAGAACTCTGAAAGGACTTAGTAGCAGCTTTTTGACATTCGTATTGCTGTTTCTATACAGGCAAAGACATTGCACCACAAACCCAAAAGAATCAAAAATACTCCCAAGTCTTATACCAATATGTTGCTAAAAAATATTTCAGGATGTTTGCACAATTCCAAAGGAAACTTTTATGTATTCTTTCAGGAATGCTTATATCACTTCACATGCCCTTTGATTTTTTAAGCAACTCAAAAGAAGGATATAGTCAATATCCATGGCTTACATCTTTTTTTTGTGTGTGTTTGTGCAGGCATGCTAATGATTATCCTTCTGCACAGACTTGTATGTAGGAACATCGTGAAGGCGCATTTAGTCTATTCTGTATTTCTGGTCAGGATTAGCTTATTCCTACATCTTTCCAGACATATTTTTCCTTAATCGGTTGTTAAAGACCTGCATTAATGCAAACTCTAGAGACTCATCGGATATCCTATTCAACTATATTTTCCTTATGGTTAGGAAATCTGATGACATTATCTATCTACCGTGGAATTCAAGAAAGGATTACTGTTTCGTCTTTCAATAACCTGGTTTTGTCTTTGGAGAATGCTATCATGCTACTCTTCAGTCTCCTCTGCTGTAGAAAATAAAAACACCACTTTGATCTTTTCTCATAAGACTTGTCTTCTAGACTTTGAGTCAATCTCACTGGTCTCCTCTAGATTCCATTCAGTAATTCCACAATTTTGTATATTGTTAACTAAATCTAAGATGAAATGCTTTATTTTGAATACCTAAAACACCGCATGTTTTTTCCTTCCTGTTCCTTATCAAGTTATGCTTTGGATGACGTATTTTCATTTTAGAAAATAAGTGCTGAGTTGTAGGTGTCTAAAATACTGGTTTCATGTTGTAGCTTATATACAGTGTGTGTTTCCACCAATAAATGTTTAACAGTATGTATGTGGTGAGGAAAAGTCTTACTCAGTTTTATAAAGCTGTAACTTGCTGAAATTCCTTTCCAACTGAATAATTAAACAAGAACCGAGTGGTGCCAAATTAAGAGCTAATATACTGAAATTCTAAAACTGCAATAGAAATTTAGAAGATGCCATCCGCATTCTAAGCCAGTGGTTTGATCCCATCTCCAGCAATAAATCACAAGTTGTTAAACAAAGACAGACAAATTCATTCCATCAGAGGTACAGTTAGTCCTAGAAAGAACAGGGATTTTAATAGAAATTTTGCTAAGAAGCAATAGTGTCATTGTTATTTATGACAAACTACTAAAAAATAGTTTCTGATCAGGAAAATAGAAAACAGCACTCAGTTGGTAGCAAAAATCAAAAAGAAATCTCTTCCCACAACAAAAAGAACTACATTATTCCCCCTCAAAAATATTAACAAAACACTGTCTATCTAATGGCATCAAATGCTGCTTTGAATTTAATGGAATTTATACTTTGCTATCATGTTAACTTCCGTTTGAAAATAACAACATCATACAGAGGTTAAAGATAACTATATGTTGTTGTTAACTTTTTGGATTTGGATCATTTAGCTAAAAAGAATCCAGTCCAACTGCATTTTCAAGTGAGTAAGAAAAATATTCCATTATTCCAAAATATTACAGAATTGTGGAACAGTAAAAAATAGACTTGCAAGAACAAAAAAAGTTCAGAAAACCTGAGAAGGAATTTTTAATGTACTTCTCAGAACTACTCATCTTCCTCTAACTGCGTCATGCAGCATTTTCCACCCTGGCCTATTAGGTGCAACTGCATTCTGTATGCAATGGTTATGTTAGTGAGCAAAGCTACAATCCGAAAGGAGCCATTCGCCAATCTCACGGCTGAGCTATGGTTCAAAGCTGAAAGCATCTCCATGCCAGCCTGGGTTTCAAACCAGCTTAGAGCAGCTGCAGGGCTGCTGTAAACTGTTGTTTGGCAGTGCTCCAAGAAGCCAGTATGCCAGCTGCTGACTGCTGCAGCAAAAAACTATCCACCATTTCCCCCTTCTCTCTTTCAGTAGCTCTGTTAAAACCACCCAACTTCTCTGCCCCATAAATCCCCAAATGCCACCCTATGGTCTTATCTGTGGACCCAGGAAGTGGGCTGCAAGTAAGAGGAAGATGTTACTGGAAATTTTCTTTCAAAAATAGCCCATTTAAATATATAGAAAAAAGAGTTTCCTTTGTTGTTTCAAATATCCCAACATAAAACAATGCATTAACCTGAATGTTTAAGAAAACATCTGGATTTGAATTTACTGGTCAGACTAAACAGAATTGCTGCTTTCTTGCTGAAGGTGTCCATTTCTCAAAAAAAAAAAAAAAAAAAAAAAAAAAAAAAAAAGAAAAAAAAACTTTTTAATGGATTTTCCTTAAAGTCTGATTGGCTGTAAAATTTTGACAAGTTTGAATGTTGATCACTGGTGTGTTACGGTACATGAACATGAGGAAGTTCTAAGGATTTTAGGTTTGATTATTAAGTATTTGATTATTATTTGATTAAGTATTTGATTATTAAGTAACCAAAAACTGGAATTTAATATTCTTAAAATGTTTGTTTCATAAATTGTTTTGAGGGCCCCCCATGTGATTGTCATTCTGGGAACTTTTTCTTACATTAAAAAAAAAACAACCCCTCAGTGACCCACTTTGAAGTAATGAAGATTGACTAGCCCTATATAAAGCTCGAGAAAGGGACATGTTATTAAAAAAACCACTGAAGTCGTTCATCACTTTTCATTTTCAAACCTAATGAGTGAAATATGACAAGAGTTAATGACAAGACAATACTGCTGTAGGACTTTCAAAAATGGATATTGCTGCTGACTTGTGATAAAATACAGATATAAAATAATAGAAAAAGACATGAATTACAAAAACATCAAGAAAAAGATGCATATTTTTAAGATGCCTATGCCCAGAGGCATCTGAAAGTCTTAAATGCCTCTAATGTAATTCTTACGAGTAGAGCAACTTTCTAAATACATCATTTTGACAGCAGGCATAGAGATTAAAATCAAAACATTCTCTACCCGGTGTACCCAGCGTATACTGACATCCAATTAACAGTGCAGTTGAAGAACAAGATTTTCCCACCCCAAAGGATTTTTGTTTTCAGAGGTGTTAAAGAAAGTACATTCTGGAGAGTAATTATTCTGACAGAGACCTGAAAACATTCTGGATTCCCTTAAGATTTCTACCACTTATTCATTTGTGTTTGTGGGTATGTAAGCACTACAAAATGTGTCCTCTAATTTAATATTAACTATATAGCCCAGCATAGCTCATTTGTCCTTTTTCAGGTCCATTGGACTTCAGCACCTTTTGCAGAACTGCTTTCACCCCCAATTTAGCTCTTCTTTAATAAATTACAGAGCAGAAGTCAAGAAACAAAACAAGCTAATAGGCCTCTATACTTCTCCAAAGGATAAGAAGGATGAACCCCCTGCTTTTGAATTTATATCTCTTCAGATGCCTTTCATAGTTCTGACGGTTTTTGTAAGTGCAGACCTAATTTACTAACGTAGGTTTACTCAGCGCACTGGTATACCTCAGCCATCACTACGTCAGCTCCTTAATTTCTCACTTCTGTGCCCATCAGCTTCCAGCGTATGAGATGATCCAATACTAAATATAATTTACCTGCAGTAAGTAGTTGTTTTTTATTCAAGTCTTTTAAAAAGCACTCTCTTGTACTGATTTCAGGCAGGACCTCAACCATAAGCGTAGTTTTTACAACAATATGCTGCTATTGATCAACTGATGCTGCCTCCTGGCAACATGTGACACTGTGTTGAGATAAGGTGTGGGGACTAGTACCAACAGGTTAGGAACAGAAACCAGCTGCYGATCAATTTGCAAGCTGTGCTGTCATCAATTACAAAATGCAGTCAGCATAAATCAGGAGCATTTACTTACCTCCCTTTCAGATTTCTTTAGCATCTTTCTTTACTTACTGGAAGCAGAAACTATGACRCAGTTTAAAGTGTGTGTCTCTTAGCATAACACACACTTAAGCAACAGTCCAGTTTAATWGAAGTGAATGAATACAATGAATGAATACAGCTAATGTCATAAAAGGACTTTCAGATAGTGACAATACAGTGTGATAAGTAGCCCAGCAAGGGCTGAATTAAGATATTTGTCTTCTCACTACATAGAATTATCCCTGAACAATTTCATTTATGTAACTAATAAAATACTATTACAGGCAATTACGTGTAAGAAGACACAATACGGTTTTATAAAGTGGGAAGAAAACAATGAGGAATTTCTCACTACCCTCCAGTAACTTGCAGTAAATCACTGATCTGCATTCTCAATACTGTATTTCTAGGCCTAACTGGAAGATTTTTCTCACTGGTAAAGCTAATGGAAAATTTTGCATATTACAGCTGTTTATCATTCCCTTTCAAATTAAACATTTGGAACTATGGAAGTTGTTCACCAGTATTAGTCATATTCATCCAAAATGACACAAAATTCATTTAGATAGTGAGTACGTCTCGTCATACCCTATAGTCCAAAATTCRGATAACCATAAAAATGCTAATGAAAATCAAAAGCTGTTGAACAGTGTGGGTGCTTCAACAATATGACTACAAAGCAATGGGACGTACTATGTGGGATAATTTTTATTTCACACCATCCTTAGGTAAGAGTTCCCCAGCATCAGTAAGTCAATCCAAAGAAGGTATTTTGTATCAGGTGGACTTTTCTTATTTTGGACATGAGGACAAAATGGTGAGAAAGATGCAATCGACTCTTACCCCTATTCAAAAAATATGCTGAATCCATAATCTTGGAAACATCCTGTCTTTACGAAAGACTAGCTCCGCCACTTGCAGTAACTCTCATAAAACCTCTGTCAGTTTTGAATTCACCCTGAGAGAGTCACATCTCTTTTATTGGCCCCCTTCAGCTTCTTCAGGAAGCCGCAGCTACCGCAGCCACTGACGAGGATAATATCTTCACTGAGCTCTTGCTAAATAAGCCCAATCTTTGTTAACAGGTGGCAGAGACTAGAATAARGTGCCAAAAGCCGGCCTTGTTTGTGAACCTTCACAGCTATATTCGAGGGGACTGGACAGGCCCTATGTTCACCCAGTACGTAAGGTCTCATTGTCTCTATGCASTCCAAGAATTAAGGGCCACCTGTGCCATGGCATGGCTTTAGCCACAGTGTTACAGAAAGTCATAGGTGTCTACACTTGAGATTCTTTTGCATAAATGAAACCTAAGTGAACTGACAGAAAATGGAGAAGTGGCTCCACTGGACCTCTAGGGTCACTTCAAGAGACCATATTTTCCTGCAATGTGAGCGCTGAAGTATGATACAAAGGTCCCACTGAAATACTAAGTGAACTTGCTCTGGAACTGCAAGCAGGCAAACTGCGCAAGTGCTGCTTACCTCTTCTGAATGATAGAACTATTCAGCTGATGTTTACTGCTATGCTAACACAGGTGTTCTGATTTTGCAAGCCAAATTAATATTTCTGTACAGCATTTGATATACTATGTAGACATATTAGATTATGCCAAGATACCTCCAAGATCTTTACCTTGTGCCTTACATACTTTTTGATGACCAGCTGCCTGAAAGCTGTGAAGTCYATTTCTAATCTCCAGTCTGACACTATGGTTACTTAAATCTGATTATCCTATCTTTAGATCATCTGAATTAAAACTGACTTTCAGGTGGTAATTATCTTTGACAACTAGGGTCTGCTAGACATATGTTTAGATTTTATCAACATTCTATTCATACAGTTACTTATTTCTCTTATTCTACTATCACCTAAAGTAATTTCCTGATGTGACAAATAATCCACAAGTAAAATGAAGTTCATATGATTATGCATTCAGGGAAATGAGATACGCAGTGCTCTCAAAAWGTTTTAAAGATGCAAAGTTCAATTTTAGATGTATCTACTTAGCCATGTATCTGAGACATACTTACAGGAAAATAAAAAATAGAGTGCCCACTTTAATTGGTTATAAATTCTCATTTAAAAAAGCAGAGACATAGATCAGACATTATGCTTAGAAATGTAATTTGATTATGTTTAGGATGAGTATCTTAAAGACTTTGCATACAAGAGTTTTTGCTTTATGAGCTAGACATACTGGAAATCAAACCTCCACCTCATCATCGTATATTTTTATTATCCTACTTTCTATAAAGAAAACAGTCATTGTCCCAGTTAYTGAATGTCACAAACTGGATATCTGCTAAAAGTGTGCTTGCCCAAAAAGGCACTGCATGCTCTCTCAAAAAAAGCCCACAACAAAAAATATAAGAACTGTGTTTAGCCAACACCTTTTTACATTACACTCTTTGCCAACAATTAAAAAACCTTTCATTAAACTCAGTTTCATAGATTAGCATCCTTAATTTTGTCAGCAACAGGGACTGAACAATGAAGGGAATTGTATACATCGGTAAATGATGTTTAGCTACTGTCATGTTAATCAGTGGTGCTATCCCTCAGCTCAACATACAGTCTGCGAAGGAGAAATCAAAGGACTAACAAAAAGGGCAACCTGTATCCTGACGACAAGAAAAGAAACCCTAATTATCCTTTATTTGACTTGACTCTTTATTTTTATGACAAGATTACTCAGAGCAAGACATCCCTGAAGAGAAAGAGAAAATAGTCTTTTTTTTTTTTTTAATTTTATATGAGGGCACCTGTTTTAGATGAGAAGTATCACAGATAATCACTTACTCCTAAAGTGAGTGTCCATATATTAAGCTTTTTTGTGTGGTAAGACAAATGCATACCTACAATTACTCCTCAACCTTAACTGGTAGAGTTCAGTAACATGTAGAAATAGTTTAGATTCCTTCAAGAAGATGAATCATTACTATTACAAGAAGATACTGAAGCTGGGCCTGTAAGAATCAGTCAGAAAAGACTACAAATTTTACACTGTGGGTCTGATACTTAGTGAACTGTGTTTCAGTTACAACAGAAAGATTTCTCAGGTACTGACAGCCTTAGAATTTTGGAAAGAACAAATATGGGTCTCTCAGAGCAGAAGCAAAGTAAGGCAGTAATTCAGCAGAAAGAATTAAAACTCAGAGAACACAGCTAAAAATAACTCTCCTTTTTAAATYTCCTTTTTCTATTAAAGCAACTGGCTGTAAAAGGTATTGGCTTTGTCAGCACAGACTTCATGTATATAATACTTCTCTCTGATCTCATTATGGCAATACCAGATATATTTACAGCAAGAAGACTTCATCAGGAAGAGGGAGGGAACCCATAGCCAAGAGGTATAAGATTTAGAGGAAACCTGTTGTCCAGAAGGAATCCATAAGACTAGTTTACATGACAGTTATTGCTAAGATAAGATAGCGAATCTTTGTAGCTGAATGACATAATTTCTCTCATGTTCTCAAAAAACAAAACAAAACAAGGCAGAAACTGATCTCCTCTCATTTTGAAATTGTATATAGTTGGTGGTGATAGAAAATTTCCAAGTTTCACMTCTCAGGTAAGTAGACAACACAACCTCATCCTGTCTATGGCAGTGGCTTATATAAAAGAAAAATATTTCGTAGCATCTCTACTATGGCTCACCTTTGTCCATTCACTTGAGCTGTTTATAAAATAGCTAGTGTAGCAAGGTAAGCATTACAAGAAGTATTACTTACTGTTTTAGAAAGTAGACTCTAACAAGGTAAAATTATTTCCTATACTTCACATATTTTAAGGCCAGCAAAAACCATTATAATCATCTTGTCTGACCTTCTCTGCAGAAGAAGCTACAGATTTCTCTTGATGAAATCATGTAATCCAAAAAATGTGGTAGAATTAAAGCATACCTTAAAAGGCTTAAAGTAATGGAGAATGTATTTTAGTTTTTTCAAAATCCATCCAAGTATTTTTCTAACACTGTAATTCAGGYGCTCACTGGAAACTGACACATTCTGTTAATTGATCATAAATTTCATGTTCAAACAGCAGAAACGCAACAATTTTTGCTGACAGAACTACTGCTAAAATCCACTAGGAGAAAAAGTGTCCCTAAATAGCAGAGGGGACTAGTGTCTGTAATGTTTTAGGATTTGACAGTTTTTTGAGAAAGTCCTGGCTAGGTTTGGAATTACACTGGCTGGAGAAAGTTTTGGTTATGTAAATGGCTACATGCACCATGTGAATGCCCTATCCGCTTTGGTAAACGAGCGGTCAGAGTGCCCACCAACAAAATCACAGAACCAACTATAGTCCAGAACAAGGCAAAGAACCCAACACTTCACAGAAGCGTTGTAGTACCAAGAAAATAACCWTCTTTTCCGTATCACTTGCCTGGAAACATGCAAACAATTAATGCAGATATTTCAAAATATTAAGCATATCAACTCCTTACTTTGTTCAACAAAACCATATTACACAACCTTATCAAAGAAAAAAGAACAAAAGGAAACTAAAACATAAATAAGCATCCCCAGGAATTTGTCATTTTGCCTCTCCTTCTAGCAGAGCTGACATCAGAAATTTCTCTGCTTCTCTATTCATTTGCTTAGTGTAAGGAAGGTTAGCAAGACTGCATTTCATATTCTACTTGCAACTTACTGTAACAGATTATATTTCATACCATACCTCCAAATTACTTCAACAACACATTTACCTACTTTCTGTTGCAGTATACCCTTTCCCTGTCAGTCTATATTTTCTTTCCTTTATCGGCCATACCTTGCATCTCTTACATAAAAAAGTATTAGATGATTTACTCAACTAGATTTACGGGTTTTCAGCTGATGTAAACTCAGTAGTAGTGCTGACTTGCTAGTTGCTATATACCAGCTACTAAATTGGTCCCATGTTTTAGGCTTCATGTGACCTAAACACCAGCTTAACCCACACTGTTTGCAATCCTATTTTGTTAAGTGCCATTTTAATGGAATTCCTAAATTTTGAAATGGTAACACAGTAGGTAAAATCATGGTCCCATTAAATCGACTAGCAAAACTTCAACTGGCTTTAATATGTGGTTAAGTCTTGAGCAGGAATGAACTTAGGCATATAGCTGATATAAACTGTATAAACTTCACGAACTAAATTTTTTTTTCCTTGTCCAAGTACTATATGCTGTTGTAATAACAGATGTTTCTCTCCCCCTTGTCCCCAAATTAAGAATATAATTATTCTAAATAATGCGTGACCAAAGTAATTCGTTCTAATATGTGTTCTTTGCAAAAAGAAGGCTCTTCAGTGAATTTTAAGAAAAAAGAAACAAAACGTTTATTTTAATTAACAGTCTTGAAAGATGAATTTCTGATTGGTTAAAGCTGTTTATCAGAGACAGATTTCAGAGATGAAAGGTATTTTGCGGGTCTGACAATAGAGGAGCAAAAGGYCTGCAGCTCACTCTCTACCTGACCTTTTTATTTGCATCCTACAGCCAGGACTGCAGCTCCAAAATCTGCTCAGCCAGTACGCTGTTCTTAAATGGAACAGTATGAGAGTATGATACAGCTTAGATTGGCAAGGAAAACAAATTTCCGTAGGAGCGGAGTTCTTCCACTGCCCCAGGCCTGTACACTGGGTTGCAGTTGTGCTGCTCGAGCACCACGGAGCTCTCTAGTAACTCATGAGAGAACTCTGACCTGACCATCACTCTTGTAAGTGATGTAAGCTCTCATCTCAAATCCCTGTTAAAATCAACTCCTAGATTTTGTTGCATTATTGATGTTATAAATGCACTCAGTGTTCCCCTCTCCCAGCCAAAACACTGCTGTTTTTAAAACTGTGGTTTATCTAAAAAGGATCCACTAAGYATAACCCACAGGCAGAGAACCTGCCTATTGACTGAGAACCCCGACACTTAAATTGGCCAAGCACTGTAGCTAAAGAGGCACCGTACTGAAAACTCACAAAGGTACTAGAAGCAGAATAAGAAAACATTCCATATAGACAAGGAAACTATCTAGGCCAGCACACAAGGCACTCCGCTGTACACTGAAAGATAAAGATGGGCGATATTTGAAATTCATGAAAGAGGACAGTGCGTTCACCCACACCCTGGGGACTGATAAAACATAGCCTCACATTTGACTGACATCCAGCAGCTCATAAAGCACACACAAAGCAACTCCCCAGAACATCCCCAGCACATTAAAAACAGTATTTCTTTATTTCAAACCAAGCTACATAGGCTATGTTTACAATGCATCCTAGGTGATCATTATTTAGGAAGAATTATATTAGTAGGGGCCCCTACCACCTCTGGGCCAGTGGCAGGCCTCTCCCCTCACTCTCATAAACTTTGCAGGAAACAAGGAGCACAATTATAATTCAGGGCACRTATCTACTCTGCTGCCTCCAGGCTTCCAACTACTGCATGCCATCTACCTTTAAATTCTCTCAAACACAATCTCCATTGTGATCTTGCAGCTGCTTCGCACTAGTTTGCCAGTTCTTTGCTCTGATTACAAAGTAAAAGGCTTCCTTAGCTCTAGAAACAGAGATTAAGCAGGGAGTCCCAGAATAAAAACAAGTATACTGATGTTATTCATGTCTATAYTGCTTAGCGTGCTGCAAAATCACCCTTTTCTCCTTAGGAAAATCAACCTAGTGTTTTGAAAATCCCAATTCACTGACTTTTCCAGATCAATCAGCACTAGAAATAATGAACCAAGTGTTTATCAGGCATTGAAGCACAAYCAAACCTATTCTTTCTGACATCTATCTAACTTACTGCTGCCAAGATAGTCCCAAGATCGTGTTTCCCTGCAACCGCACCAGTACGGCTGAGTGATTGCATGCAAAGCCACTAGTAACCTCRGGAAGACTGGCAAACAGTAGGACACACACCAACTGCTGCCTGCYGCATATAATGAGTAGCACAAAGTCACCACATCAGAGTAGCCTCAGCAGTTCACCTCCCCAGGCCAAACAGGTTAACAGCAGACTTGTGACTTTTCATGTAGGAATAATCATATGCTTTTCAGCAAACTCTCATATTGGTATGCTGCCTGTAGCAGTGGGGAAGGAAACCAAATGCAGAAGCTCTTCAGCTAAACCTGATTACCCTGGATCTGCAGCGCAGTCCTTTTCTACCACTTAGCAGTTGTCTTTTCCTCACTGCACAGGATTATACTGCTTCAAGAAAATTCAGGCTCAGGAGCCATCTCTCTCATCGTTTTGTTATCCTTCACTTTTTCCACTTACTCATTTTCCTCAAGATGCAGCTAGAGGGAAGAGGAACTTAAAGCAGTTGCTGCTATGCCAAAAACTGATTGTTAGAACAGACATAGTGACAATGTGTCAAAGACGCCACCAGAAACTGTTGAGTATGCCCGACTGCCAGACTGCAGTGCAGAGAACCGCTCCTTCCGTGAGCTCCCAAGAATTTGAAAACTGGTGCCAGAAGAGGAGGAGAATATCAAAAGAGCAGTCATAAGGTTTCCACAAACTTGACCTATGAGGTGGAACTCAGTGGCTCCAGTTTCCACAAGGTATCCTGCCTTGGACTGCAGGAAACACAGCGCTACTTCAAGTCCACTCACATGAAATAGTTACATATACAGTAATTCTTCTTGTGAAAAAGCTCCGAYTGATTCCTTTACAAACTGATTTTGAACTGAAATGCGGATTGTAACTTCTAAGATCGTTTTCCTTTAAATGCAGAAAAGCATGTGTTTGAAAATAAATAGGAAGAAACTGGTGTGTGGAAAGAAAATCTCTCTCCTTTTAGTACCTGAAGATGAATGCTGAAGTTGTGTATGACTACAAAGCTTTATATGGGAACACAAACACAATATGTGTCATACCTACACAAAAATGAAACTGCTTTCAAGTACCAGAAGTTTATGTTCTCCTGACTGTACAGAATGATTTAATTGAAAAATAGTCCACATTTAACACCTTTCATTTCAAGATGGAGCACCAGTGCTTTGAATTCTTAATAGTGGATTTAACAAAATCTRTGCTGCAAGCTCAACACACACAACTATTAGAGTTTGTAACCAGAATATCTCATTATGAGTTCTTACTAATATTAAACCATACCCTCCTCATGAAAACTCTGATAAAGGCATCTAATCTTTTCTTTTTTTTTTACCTTATACCACCCACTAAGCTTTATCTTAATAGCATTTAAATCTCACAATATCATTTTAATGGAAGTTCAAGCAGCCTTGTATGTCTACGTAAAGGAAAACTACGAATATTACCTCCAGCGTATGCACAGAAACCTCTCTGTCTCCACGTGTAGTACATACACGCATAGAAAAGTATGAATGATTTTTACTTAACATCCTCTTTCATGAAATTACTTCTACTTCCTTCTGTAGAACTTTAAAATTATATCGTTTTTAAACAATACTGGCTAAAATAAATYTCACAAATACAGAGAATTTCTATAGATACCAAGAAGCAGAAGAAAAAAAAATTGAAAAAATAACCTCAGAATAAAATAAGAATACACTAAAAATGCTAAAAAAAAATTAAAAAGCAACCCACTAGAAGCGTAAGAAAACAGCAGGTCAGACTAAAACTATTTGTGCATATACATACACACGTTCGCATTTGAGTGGTAGGACTTACAAGAAAATATATATATCACAATAYGAAATCTATATATCACACAGGTAAAATTCCCTTAATGTTGCAAGAAATGCTGATGTGATGGCCAACTTTGACCATTTCTGATTTATACAGCCAATGTAAATTTAAAGTAAAAAGCATGCTAAATCTAACTGGTTCACAGTAYCATAAACAATACCTATTATACTTTATTTCAATCTCTTGGGGAAAAAATCTAGTAATTGGCTAAGCCATTTTCACTTCATTCTTAACATTTATGGCTATCCCTTGTAGAAAGTAACAGCAGCTTGACTTTTTAGCRTGCAAAATGCTAGATCAGAAAAAGACATATAAAAGAAAAATGTGTGCTACTTTCCACTTGCACTGTGTCAGCAAAACCTTTAACTAGGTATTCTTAGTAGATTTTGCTAATTATAAGTGATTTCCAGTGCTTACAATTGCCAAGGGAAGAAAAGGAAATAAAGTATAAAAATAAAATTTATAGGGTGTGGCTTTAAAAAAAATTAATGTCCCTATCTTGCCAGTGTTTTGAAGATGAATTACAGCAAATGAACAGTATTCCAGTGCCTTTTTAGGAAATGCCCTGCATGCCAGACTGTGCTCCATATGTAACAGCTGTATCTACGCTGGGATAGTATATTGCTATGTTCATTATAATCACTATTTTTTTTTCTAAAACATCAGGGAACAAGATGTATGTACTGTAGGGAATTATCTAAAGCTTAAACTAAAAAGTAGCACGTAACTTCCAAAGAGCTCTATTAAAAGTTCTATTTTGGAGGCTTGAGTTCTTTCAGAATATTCTTCGTGGGAACCATGATTTTGAAAATGATGATATATCAAATAAAATGGCTACTACTATGGTGGCCACAGTAGGGCACAAGGTGTGTTATGCTTGGGGCATATGACARCTTTACTCTTTAACTTGGAATAAATCTTCCCTGCTGCTTCAGGGGTGGCCTCATCTCGTTCCCAGTCATCCCATCCTGCACCTTCCCTTGTGCAGGTATTAGCATTTGAGTGGCTACGCAGTGAGGTAGATAAGGAAGCTGATGTGGCTGAAAACTAAAACACTTCAAATCTCTCCCTGTGGAAGGTGTTCCCCCCCACCCCAACCAGAACAGCTCACTGATCAAGTTCACTGTGTGTTTGTACAAATGCTCTTATTAGCCCCAGAAAATCAGCCAGAATGATAAGGCAAAGGGGAAGATGGAAAGCAAGATCTCTCCTTTTGGCCACAGGCAGCCCTGCAGTAAATCCAAGTGGGTAATAACGCAAACCAGCTGGTAGGGATCTCCGTCCTCCACGCCAAGCTCTACCCCCAGAGGCAGAGCACTTCCCCCACGGCGCTGCGATGCTGCCAAACGCGCCAGTGGCACTGCGTCCTGAAGGGAGGTGAGGCTCGTGCAGAGGCAGAGGAGTACAGTTGCTGGAGAGAACAGATCCCACCACCTCCAGCAAAAGAGCTGCCTCTGCGTGTAACMCCGACCTTGGATCCTCTCGTGCAGCATCACTGCCACCTCTGCCAGTGTGCCTGGCTACAGGACTTGCTTCATCGGTCTCAGCGAATTTTGTTTGTAGTTCTGGTTTGGACACAGCTGCAAGTATTGTTTAAGCTCTCTCCTATACGTGAGATCAGTGGAAGTTATCAGCTTTATAACTTCAGCAAGGTCATCATCTAACTATTAATTTTGCTGTTGCTGTTAAAGAATTTCTTACTCACCACTGCATTATGAAAAAGCCATAAACATCCAGCTGTCTTAGGTCCTATTAGTCCATTAAACAAAAGCCATTACCATGGTAAATTTTCTTGTCYATAAGAAAATAATGATGAAAAAGATATACAAAAACTAAAATACATAAGCTACTCCTCATTTTTCTTTCTAGCATATACATTATTAGCAAATATTTCGTATTGGTGCCATTTACTTATTTATTTATACTTAACATACTAAATAGGAAATCGACTTCCACTATAAGATCAAATTTGTTCAGAAGCAGATATAGGAATATCATTCTGAAGGTATTTTTTAAAAATTATCTGTAAACATGTGTTGCTGTTACATTTTCCAGATTTCAAATAAGAAAATTTAAAGATACTGATTTTTAAATATGGGCTGGTGATCAAGACTTTGCCCAAACAATTAGAAATTATTAAAAAAAAAAAACTAATCTTACTGAATTTAAAAGATAAAATACTTCAGGAAATGTTGCTGTGAAAACCTACTGGTCATAGGAGGATGTAAACTGTTCTTTTCAACATTATGAAAGTGTCAGGTGCAAGGATAGTATCATTAATAAAGCTACACTGGAGTGTTTCATCTTCAGGCAGTTCAGTTTTGAATTCTTTTATTTGAGTTTTCCTTTATTCTAACTTTTCTACTAATACAACCRCTATCCCCCATTATATGATTATTTCACAGATATTTATTAATATAGAAAACCTAGGAAAGAAGGCAGTTGTCAGCTTGTAGGCAAATGACATACAGAGGATTGATGACTTCCCTAATTTAACACAAGGATCTTTTGATCCCAAGATTGGCTCAGGTTTTGTGGGTTCCACCCCAGAAAGAACATAGAAGTATTCTTCTCTCCCCTTCACTCCCTGGAAAAGATGCTGCCTTTTACATAAGAMTCAATAAAATGTTTATCATTTGTTATTACAAAAAGACAATGAAATTATTAATACACTCTTGCATTGCAATACCTGCCTTCCATCTGTTCTGGTTTGAATCTAATATAAAATCTATCAAATTTTAAAAATAAGCAAATGTCTGCCAATTTTCAGACACTCTATGCAATACAGGACAAATAAATAAATCAGGATCACCTCCATATCATATTACATATATTGAAAAARTGCTTTTCCAAAAATTAGGACAACTTTGAATTATTTCAGTATTTCARTCTTGAGAGCACAGATGCTAGGTTTTCTGCTTACCCGCATTGCTTACAATCAGGTGATGTAAGGACACAAAACTACTGTCATAATTAAATCTTTCTTTTCTTTACAGATTTCTGTCAGGATATCTTGAATTTAGCCAGGTAATTGCAGACTGATATAAAGCCATTCAGAAGAGGAATGGRAGCTGTGGTTTTTCAGGTGAAATCCTTTATTTTGCAGAGAGCCATTTTTAGGTCTCCAAAACATTTCTGAAAATAGAGCTTAGCTAGAATTTTAAGTCTTTTTTGTATACACTTGCACTAGCAGAGARTAGTTGCCCAGTGGAGTTCTTCCTGTATTCAGCCATATACCTACATGACTCTTACTGAAGGTTTGGAGCTTTAAAGTATAAACTTAAAAGGCTTTTTTGTTTTTTTCTTCCTCTTTTTCTGATATGTTTTGTATAACGGGAAATACGAGAGCTGCCAACTCCCAAGTGTCAAGTGAGAATTTATTATCCCTGGCTTTGTAGATAGCAAGGTAGACTACTTAGGAGGAAGAAATTATTTTTCCTCTCCATTATACATAGGGAAATGTATGTGTTCAGATTTTAGAGGCGGATATTTTTATCTCAATATATGTTAAGGCAGATCATTAAATACATGGTCATAGTTTTTGCATTTTTAAGCAAGAGCACATAACAGAAATCCTCATTCACTTCCCATATGCTCCATTATGATGGGAACTCAGACACTCTGAAGTGAAAAATGGTTACAATACAAGACTTCTCTGCTCTGCTTTTATTTCAAGTCCCGGAACTCTGCACAAGGCAGCAGAATGGTTTCCCAAGGCTCTTAAGAAAAACTGTATGCAATATATGTAGAAAAATAACTCATACATGTAKTTGTATCCATTACACATACTGCGTCCAAACAATCCTGTACTTATTTCAATGCTGTATTCTAAAGCTATCAGTCGTTTTTATAACCTCTTGTTAGAGACCCAAACTAAATTCTYTGAAGTCCCTGTACACCTCCATCAAAGGTCTCAGCGGATCTGGTAAAATCTTCGCGYATCCTCCAGTAGTTCAGCCCTTAAACTTACAGGCTTCTTACCTAGAAATTTACAATTTGACCCACTAACTTCAGAGAGCTTTGAATGAGGCCCTTAGTAATTATCATTTATTTCTATATTTGTTAGTGTATAGGGAGTTTTACAGCACATTAGGTCCCTGCTGGACAGAAGACTCCTTAATATTATATTAACATAAAATATGCTCATATTGCTACTCTGCTCCTGTATTGATCAAAAGTTGGACTATGTACTTGCCAAGAACCTTTTTGACTTCAGCAGGAAATAGCCTGTAATTCAGTTAAGAACAGGAGACTATTCTGTCTCTCATTTTGAGCTTTTCATCTCCTTGAAGTATTGGAGGAAAAAAGAAACAAAACCAAAATACCGGTCTCTTTAAAGTCAACTGCAGTATTCCTGCAAAAACGTATCATTATCATGAGGCAAGACAGCAGGTTGAATTTCAATGGAATTAATATTCCCACTAAAGTCCATTACATAAAAGTAGGAGAACCTCAAAAAACTCGCCTAATGGTTGACGTTTGAGTTCTGTCATGTGAAAGCTTTAARTTAAAGTTTTGCATTAATCCTTAAAAGAAGTCTGGAGGTATTATGAAGGACCTTCTGCAATATCAGTAAGTGTCTGTGCAAGTCCAACTGACCTTTTGTGAAAGGGAGATCATGGTTTTTATTTTGAAAATTGTGAAGAAATGTAACGATGAAGCATTGAAATTCAATTCAATTTGGACACTAAGTTCTAGAGACTCTTTAAGTAAGCAGGGTTTCTTATCATTATTTCCTGTTCTTGTTTTAATTAAAAAAATGTAAGCTAATTAATTTGTAAGGGAAAGCTATGTTATTTGCCTTAAATTTATTCATGAAGCTGCTTGTTCACATTGGACCTAATTCAGTCCTCACTGAAGCAAATGAAAAAACTTCAGTTGATTTTACTGGGCTTTGGGTCCAGGACCACAGTAGGTTGTTGTAATTTTGTAGTCTTTGTTTCTTCCTTCTCTTTCATTACAGACTATAATGTAACAGGCAAACATCATATGTAAGGTAGAATGCGCAGTGTGYTACAATATAAATTTAGGATCACCATTTGATTGAAAATTGCAGCTCTCCATAATGGCAGTCAGTGTGCCATGTTTTAGAAGAAAAACAATATTTTACAAGCTTTTACAACCTTTTTAGAAAGTGGTATTTGGCTTTTTTTAATTATGTSTTTTTCACATCTCAGACACACATGAAATCTGTAGGACTCCATGAACGTTGCTTTGCATAACACTGTATCTGTAAAGTATGTTATCTCTAGAGAATTCTAGGATATAAAACTCTTCTTTTGTGATACTGAGCTAGGAATGCTTAACTGTCCCAGAGTTTCCATTAAAGTTAGAAAGAAATGTGAATCCTAAGCTTGCAAGTATTCGATAGCTGAAAAATGTCAATCTTTGGCCACCGATTCTTTGTCATTCTCATTGTGTGGGAAGCAGTTGTTGTTTAGAGTAGGAAGAACCATAGAAAGTTGATAATTTTAAGGCTGTTTTCAATTACAATAGTTATATTAGAATTTCAAGGACATAGAAGATTTAAATAGTGAGCAAGGTTAAAAGTTCTGTAATTAATAATAATAAAAAAAMCTTTGCTTTTCCATTAAATGCATTCTTCTTTTAAAGATTTGAAATTTTAGAAATACTCAAAAGCAAGAAAGAAATGTTATATTCTACTGCTAGTCTGGGAGTCATCTTTTCAAATTATGAAAGTTCCCCAAGGCAGAGTCCAGMTATTAATTAGCTGGAAAGGCCTAATAAGGAATTCCCCATGAGTAATGAGTTTCCTAACGTTCTCATTTCAATCAATCCATCAACTTTTAGGCAGAAAGTTTTTGTTTGTATAGCACGTGTTATTTAATTGAAAATGATCTGGCTGAAAATTACAGTTGATTTTGTAAGAGAATTGTGCCAATTTCGGCTTTTGTGGAAGGCTGGCAAATGTCAGAATTGTTCCAGAAAGAGACCACGTGCCGAGGGTAGCTCAGAGCTTCACTGCACCTGTAGCCTGTGCAGAATTTAGAGCAGACGTTGTGCTGCTGAGACCAGATTGCTGTGGTTTATTACCAGCTTCCTGTGGTCAGCACTCTGTCTCACAAACAAGAATCAGGACCTACCCTGTTCTCACTCTAAGACCTGAAGGTCATTAGAATTAAAATGTAAATGGTTTAAAGAAAGAAATCTGGCTCTTTAAAACTCCTCAGAGGATAAAATGCGAGAAATAATACATAAATGTTTGAAAAGTAGGAAAAATGTGGAGGAACAATTGAAATGTAGTAGCCTCCCATGACAAACTGCAAAATCATACACGTTATTTTTGGAAGTATATTAAAAATGTCACTCTTTTATGAAATACTAATTTAGTTAGTTAACATTATTCTCCACGGCCCTCTTTAGCCATATTTTAAGCTTAATTTCTGATACAGCTATAGAATATTTTCAGCTGATTTCTTTTTCAGCAAATGTACAAGGTGTCTCATTCTGTTGAGAAGACTGTTCTACAGCAGCTTTGTCAACAGTCCTTAAATGAAAATAGTATTGATTTTAATGAGTTTACTGTCATATATAAAATTTTACTGTATTTTAATCAGTATAGCTGCAAATACATCATATGGTGGGTGTTAAAATGAAATCTGGACTCAGACTTCAAAACTGAGAGGTTTGAGCCCATCTATCACTCATGATACTCATTATGAAAAGAGATTCACATTTTCAGTTTAATATCACTGTTCAAATTAACCTGGAGAAGGGCTGAAACACAACTTCTATATTTTCAAGGGAACACCAAAAGATACTATAACTTGCAGCAACCTATTTTGCCATTTTCTTAATTTCCTTCAGTCAAGCAGTAATGAGAAACGTAATGCAATTCTTATGACTAATCAATATTCTGTAATGATCTTGTCCAGAAAACCTTGTGAGAAGAAACAAAAGTCTCAGTCTATGCTATGTAATAAAACGGTCAATTTAAGCAACGCATGCTATTTTCCACTTTCAGTCTTGCAGTAATATATTACTAACCAAAGCATTAGTAAAGATTACATTTCATTGTATCGTGCAGTGTAATTAGGGAACATTCATCTTTGAATCAGCAATCCTCAAAACAGTCTTTATGCCCTTCGGTGGCTGACAAATTTTATCCTAGCTCTGAAGAGCGCAGCACTGTGAAGCCAGAAGAATTTGCTGCATCCATGCATGGAGGACTTGCACTTAGGAAGAAGCAAAGAAGCCAGTGAAGCTGAAGGGGACCCTGGTTTGCATAATCTTTCTGTGTATCACATAGCGTCATGTCTTGAGACAACTTGATGAACTTAAAACTTTGGTCCTTCAGTTGCTTTCCTAAGTTCCTGYTGATGTAAGAGTGCTGGCTGGCTACGTCACTTAAGTAACTAGTCCATAAACTCTTCTGGCCCTAAGAGGTCTAAAAATGTTTACTTTATGTCCTACAGAAATATGATGCATTTCATACATCATAAACACGCACAAGACAAAGTACACCTATAAAAATAYATGCCATATATATACCAAATGTGTATGTCAAAGGAGAGAAAGAGAATATAGAGATTGACATATATGTTTGCATATCTCAAATTCAACTTGATTTCCACATTATGTACATAACACAAAATACAGTAATGTCAGCAGGTTAATAGTATGCAAAGGAGCTCTTTAAATTAAAGACTATGATTAGAAATATCAAGAAAATGAAGAATTTCATAACTATAAATTTTATGGTGCTTTTATGTATTTTGAATTGTAAACGACGAACATTTTCCTCAAATAGAAAGAAAGTTCATTCAAACATTACGTTCAGGCCACTAAAAATTAAAATGTACTATATTATTTGATGCAAACTTCAGTATCTTCTATTGAAGGCAGAGGGAAGAAAGAAARAGAAAGGCGTATAAAGGGAAAATTTATTATGTATTAATAATTCGACAGAATGTTTTCCATCTCTCTGTCTACTCAATCATGCCATCACTGAATATTCTTGACATAGCTATGATATTCAACACGATGCACAAAAATACAGTAAAAGCTGATCTTCAGTGAATATACTGAACACCTATAATGAATAATCTTATGAGATGTATTTGTCAGTATATCTACAAATTCAATTTCTGTTAATTGAAAAGAGTAAGAACGTTCAGAGAAGGAATCAACTTCTAGTCCATTCCATCAAACAAAAAAATCAGCAACTATTAGCATGAAATGATATCTTTATAGAAATACAAATATTTCACTGAAGAACATCACTTATAAATTTAGTATTAGAGCTAGTCAGTGCAACCTGAAGTATATTTTCAGCACCCCATCTGACAAACTGATGTCTTTTTAGGTTTGATAATAGCATTCCAAACCTCACAGTTTCTTTGCTTTATCAGTAGAGATAATGAAAGAACAAATAAGCTTCTCAGAAACCTTACATTCCTGTTTTTTTTTCCTTCATATCTATAGAAGATAGTCTTGCAACAAATCATTTCAGWTAAGTGCTGTGCATAGGTCTCTGTTTTCTAGATCTGTTGCCTTAAAAATGTATTTTTTACTTCTCTATATTTTATTCTTAATCTGAAAAGCAGTTTCAGTGTTCGGTGGATATGAAAATGGTTCATAATGGAGATGAAAACACTCTTGGGATATGAAGTGCTGCAGGGAGGAGGTGTAATATACATGCAGAAAGTAAATAAATTCTCCCTCACTGCCCTCTAATGTGAWTTTTAGTAAATATCTACAACCTGTTCTGTCAATATGAATGTTCAGAACATGTATCAGGCATGTGATATAGAAATGAATGAACCCAAGTAAAATCCATTAAAAAGTCTCTTTTTTCCTAGCCTAGTCCAAAGAAATCAAGCGATGACTTTCTCATTAACAGAGAGTAATTCTAATGTTGCTCTGGTAGCTTCTCATTCCAGTGAGTGGTTTTCTGATCCTCTACAAAAAGTAACTGTGCTAAGCAGACTCGAGTTAAAGATTTGTTTTATCCTTTTTCTAAGCCAGAGAAATAACAGCAAGCAGCACTACGAATTATCTTTGCAGGTATTAATATTCTTGGGATAAGACCTGTCACAATATTAATGACATAATGTTCATGAAAAAAAACCCTAAAGTTGATGCAAATATAGAATAATTGATTTACATTAATTTTGCCACATTTGATTTAAATGTACAGTCTTCATGTGATTCCATGGGGATTCATAATCACTTAGCACTTGCTTACAAAGTTCCCTTGAGTAATGACAAGGCTACCTGAATTCTTATGGCAAGCTTATGCTAAAGTAATTTGGTATTTTAGGACCATATGCAAATAGAGATTATTTTATATATTGAGAAGGTCTGATATAAAAGACAGTAATATGACATAAGTTGACACTAGAAAATCATATGTGTAAATTTAAGAGTTTTCACAAAGCTGCTGATTCCAAGGTTACTTTTTAAAAAGCATCTAGAGATCCATATAACAGCAATCATTACTGTACTGTGTATTAATAATCGGTGTACAATCAAATTTGTTGCTTTACAACTCCCTCCAGTTATTGCTTATACTATGAAGCAATTGTTGACTTTTAATGGGAAAAAAGACAAGGACATAGAGCTAATAAGATGATTTTTGTATGTATATTTTTGTTCCAAGTTCAACAGAAAAGTTGTTTTAAATTTGATCCTTGGAAAACCTGTTTCATATTCTTCCTTATGCATCCTTGATAATCATKTGAATAATAGCCTTACTTCTGAAAAAAAAATCTTTAAAATCTCATTTTCTATAATCATATTTCTTACATTCTTTCTGTTTGATATTGTAGAACTTGAGTTCATGAAAGAAAAAAACACAGTCCTTTTGGCCATCATTTATACGTTATAAGACATCAGCTAATTTTCAAAATTAGGTTTTGTTTTACATTGCATTTGTTTGCAGTGAGTAGCTWCTCAAACAGCACATTCAAGTGAACAAATCAGGTCTCTGAAAGCTCACATTTAGGGACTACTTGCACACTACAGTACCTGCTTTGYGTGTCCCTATTGGCTATACAGTTGTAGGAAAAATAGGCAAGGTAACGCACATAAACAATTAGGTGGCTCTGGTTTTAAAAACCTGCCTGAACACAYAGGAAGTACTTTGAGGTTCATAGGAGACATGTTCTTCAGACAGTATTCCTCGTCAAAGTTCTTCCAGAGCCCAAAACAATGGAATAAAGTATCCCACAAAGAAGTTAACATTTATTTGGAATACAATGAAGGATCCAGTCTTTCAGATCTGACTAAAGCATTTCTCTCAGAGTCATGAAAACAGAACTGAATCRGATAAAATTAAAATTGCTTTTGATTAGAGAGGAAAAATATTGCTCATTACAGTAAGTTCCATATATGGGTTTCCAATATCCAGACACTTTCTAAAAACACAAGCAACTCTTAAAGTGATAAGGAGAGTTAAGTTTTTCATTTCCATAGTAGATTAGACAGTTGGTAAAGACCTGTGACAAAGAAAATCAAACTGTGGATCTCTAGAATTGAATATAAGAGGACACAGTAATATCAAAGTAATGCAATAGCAATGCACAACAGTTTCTAGAGAAGAGTTTGTCTCAGTTTCTGACTTTCTTAAAGACATTCTTCTGAATTCTTTTGGCTTTTCAGAATATAGAGTTTTGACAATGGCAATCTTCTTACAGTAGTGAGAGCTATCATTTTTGCTAAAAGACTTCTGCTTAGCAAAACTGAATTTTCACCTTCAAGGGCAATGCGAAATATTGCCATAGAGACCACCTATTTTTAGAAAGAACTACCAAATGTGCAAGTAGAGATCTGTACTTGCTTTTTCTTGATCTGCRTAGTGCAGAAAATAACATTTTGGAAGCTAGCAAGGAAGCATGATTAGTAGTTGAATTCTGAAAGGAAAACAGTGAAAAATTTCAAAGAAAGGTATCAAAAGTGGGAAAGAGAAGAATGGAAGAGAGATTGGTTTCACTRGGTTTTAATTTTAGAAGTAATCTTCTCTCTCCCCTCACCAGTTTGGAAAATATTACTTTTCATCATACACAGAATTCTGATGTGCACATTTAAAGTTTAATTACATTTTCCGTAAGCCTCTTTCTAGTTGCATAATTTCTAATCATTCTCTTGAGGGAGATCAAAACCACTATTACTCCTTGAATGCTCGACTGTTAAACCAGTGGAATCATTACCACTGTTTTMCGCTTTTATTTGTTTATATATTTGGTGTGTAATTCCTTGACTAGACTTTTTCATCAGCTTTTCTGGCACCCATTTAACCAGAGCTTGATGGAGGAATGCCATGAAAGACTTAGCAAGTTAAGCAAACCTGTAGTGCTTGCAACCCCTGCAGTTCAGAGCTAGCCGAGTATGATTAATTAGAAACAGCTGGGCATTGCAACGAGCACCTATCTATATTGCCCTGGTTGGGTTAGTTCTGTGATATGAGGATTTTCCATAGCTCAGAATCTCCTCAAAGCTGATTTACATAACTATTCTAGGTTGCTTTTGGATGAAAAGTAGTTTTCCACTATCTATACCGTAAGAGCGTAACATCCCACACTTCCCCTTCTCCTCTAAACCAAAAACATCAAGGAGGTCAAAAATAAATGGTGCATGCTGTAGAAAGATTAGGAAGGAACTCAGAAAACTATTTTCACATTTTATTCACCTAATAGAACTATGACTTGTATTAAATGCCAGCTGTGCCRTTTGATTGGTCTGAATACTAAGAGCTTTTAAAGATTCATGCAATAATGAATCTAATTCTTCTGTTCTACCATAAAGCTCTATTAAAGAAAATCCAAAACATTTCTCTTCACCATTTTACATTTTTATCACCTACATATGTGGCATATCCACATCTATTTTTTGCTGCAGATAAATACATAAAAAGATTATTTTAGTGACTCATAGCAGCATCCAAGTGAATTACCACTGATGTGACTTATTGTTCAGGGTCCAAAATAAATTGTGAGTTATTATATTCAAAGCTGTCTCCACATACTGTCATTTCAGACCACCATCATATGAACTGCCTATTGATGTCTGAGCTTCTTCATAGATTAATACCATTACTCCTATACCTGTGCTTGCCATATGACAACACTTTCACAGATATTCTGAACTTCCTTACTTCCTCAATGACTGCTATTAAATTCAGTGAGAGTTGATTTGCAGGAATCCACTAGGGATCAGTGTGTCCACATCACGTCTTTACTGGCAACAAAGTTCACACCAGTGGCTGGTTCTGCTGGGTGCTGCCCACGTGAGGAAACAACCTGTCTCCACCTTGTAAACAGCGCCTGTGTGCAACGTCAGCCTGGGTTACACCAGGAGGGAGGCCAGAGCAAACACACCAGTGGGACCTCACAACTCAACACATTCACACAAGGCAAAACTGCATCTGCAGTTCAGTCACTGCAAAATAAAACTCTTTGGTACATGCTGTTGCTTTGGATTTACTTCAGCTTAGTATCAGAGGATATTAGATGGAATTGCTGTATAACATAGCCCTGCTTAGGAATCTGTTAGAACTCTTCTGCTTTTTGCATGACACAGATGGAGATAGGACATCTGTAACACTTTTTCCACTGTTCATCAGAATGTTCTTTCCAAGTTTTTACTGCTAATTTCCATCTCTTCTTTGGCGATGAATGTCAGATACAAATTTTTCTTCAAAAATTTAAACAGCTTGTAGCCTGCATTCAACTATTTCCTCAAGATTTTTATAGAAAATCCAAGGTCTCAGGTTCAGCAATAAAGTCAAAAGTTTCTTCTTTTTCTTTTGTAATAAGTACATGCAGGCTTATGTCAGAAATTACTCTAGAAACACAGTACATCAAGAGTGTGGCAATATCATTTATAAATGAGAACTCTAGAAGAGAAAATAGTATTATATTACTAGTATTTTTCATAAATGCTCATTAGTAAGAAATGATGAAATATGTTCCTTTGAAATTCAGCTAATGAAATCTGCATTGCAGAATGTGCATTACAAAAATCCACATTACAGAAAGAGAACCCAATAGCAAAACAGATTTGCAAATTGTTTTCAATATATAGATGAACTGGCTTGTTGATATTTTTTGGAGAATGAAAGAAAACAGCCTCTATCGTGTATAAAATTCTTCACCTTTTCATCTGACATACCACATTATTTCTCCAAAAAGAAACTGAAAAAGAGTGCTCAGCAAATTCTGATAGCAGTAACTCAAGGAAATGTCAGTGATGGTTCTTCTCAGTGCTGCTCTGACTCCAGCCATGAGAAAGAGTTCCAATAACACTGAGTTCAGAAGCTTGAAACACTGGTTGTGAAGCAGAGATTAAAAAAAACTAGCAAGATTTTCCTCAGGGTGATAGAAAGATAAAAAGTCAAAATCTCCTGAAAGAGCTTCTTAAATGATACCGTATTCATAACAATGCAATAATAATGCTATAGATAGAAAAGCTAAAAAAAGCAAGTGTTTTCTRTGTTACACAGAGGTGCTGAGCAGGAAATGCTTACGCAATTTATTCATGATCTAAAAATAATAGTAGCTGTCAGGTCAATGTGACAGGGCAGTAAAAGACTTTAGGTTCAGTGGATTGAGATCTTCACATTTTGTGTGTTTTAGCATGTGGTCTTCAATATCCATAAATTCAACATCTACTGCAGTGACTGCTGGTAGATACTTTTTTTWAAAATGGGAGAGATTATTAAAAATGTGCATTTAAGTGCACCCCCTCCCGTGTGCAAGGTAGTGTTCATCTTGGGAGATCATGCCTTAAGTTTATTTGGGGCTGGACTGCAGTGTGTTGGGCAGGATCAATATGCTGCCAAATTCATAACGCTTTATGTGATAAATGAGACAAGCTCAGCAATCTGGGTTTTTGCCTATGGCAAATGACCATTTTCTATAGCTAAGTTTTGTAAAAAGTGATCTTGCGATTTGCATTTGTGTATATGACTATGGAGTCCTTCATGCTTTACAACAGTCCTTCACTTACGTCTAATGCTTACACTTCTTTTTCTTTCTGTATAATTTTCATCTGTTTCAGTTTATTCTGTTATTAAAGAGAAGAAAAAATGCAATGCAAATCTATCCCACTGCATTAAACATACAGTACCTTAAAAAAAAGAAAAGAAAAATAAAGGATAATATATAATGGGAAACTGGAATGGCAATGTCTTTCAGAAGTCATTTTATTCCCGTTCCTAGGAAGGATCAGCGATGCTTTTATGATAGTCAATATTCCTAAATTATTTAATGAAAACTCTCACTAGAGCTTGGAGTGACTCCTCACAAATATCATTAGGAATTTTGCCAGTGTTATGAACACTTTGTCTTGCTTCCTSGAGTTACATAGTATTTGGATATATGTTTTTGTTTTAAAATCTTCCCAGGAGGAGGMCTCCTTTCTCTCTGACTTCCAAGATACTCACAAAGCTTACACTTAACAGAAATTGTATCATGTTTCAAATGCTGTCCCCCACAAAAGTTCTTGTCCCTTTTGTAGTCCGTAGGTAAGGGCAATAACTGTATTTTATGTCTTTTTGAAGTATCATAAGAAAAGCCATAACATCATTCTGTACCATGTGCTATTCTTCCACTACATCAGAAGCCTTTACACAATATATCTAAGCACATCACACAAGGTCTATCTACTTCTCTCTTTAAATATTACRTCTTGAACACCTCATTTCTTTCATGACAGAGAACAATTATGAAGGCATGAGAGAGCAAATTACTACATGTTTAGGCCTCAGAAATAAAACRGATTAAACTGTTTTAAAGTGTGATTAACTTTCACACTTAGAAAAAAACAAGTAGCATTCAGCTACTTGATGTTGCCTTCATGAGGAATTATTGGACTAGTGACATTTCTGATGACATTTTGATTTTCATTTCCTAATTATCTAAAATCCTCACACGGAATAATCTCATATAGCTCCAGTGAATTCATGACGCTTCAGCAAACTTGCACAGAGGAAGATCTCTCTGGCCCACAGTTTTGTGGGGATATTGCCCACAGTTTGAAGACCTTTGGAATCTCTACTTGCTCCAAAGTTTTATCAGATTTCATAAAGCACCTATAGCATATTGTGATAGGCAGTAGCCGACTTCAGGTTCTTACRACAGCGTACACAGTACAATCAACAAGCTTACTTATGTGAGCATCTTGAATTGAGGAGCTTCTCAATAGCCAGTATCAAGCAGTGTTCATTCTTCTGTACACAGATTTATAATTTGCAGAGAAAATTAAAGTCAATCTTATCTTATATTACCCTCTCCTGATTTCATTTCCAGCCACCATCATCTGCTCAGTAAGATTTACATCCACAGAATTTCTTTCATTTGCTTCAAYAGAAGCAGGAATTGGCCTCCAAAAGAAATACAGATAAGGATTCTCAAGGCACATTTTGAAAAAAAAACAATTCCATCCAAGAAAGTAGACTTTTTTTTTCAGTTTACTAACTAACCCTGTAATGAAGACCTTAAACATGAATTACCTGGGCACAAAGATGGCAGTTCTCTGCATTATAGTTTATTTCTTATGCAAGGGTCAAATACATGGCAGTAACAATTGTTTGGCAGTTTAAACGTGATTCCCTAAAGGTACTCCTTTGTTTTAGATCTATGGAAAAAATGCTTCAATTCCCTACCTCACACTCCACACCCAACCATCTCAGACTGCCTGGAGCCACGAGTAAGTATGCCAGTTCAGCAAATCAAAAGTAGTATGGTGATGAAAACAATTAATTCTATCCAGGCAGATCATCATGCTACATATTAGTTTTACTTACTGGCATGATACTATGACTGTAAATATTCCTGTASCTTTTTGATTTGTATAAAATTCTGCGTAATAAGTGTCAATAAAGAAGTCAGTCACTGACACTTGTATTGCATTATATAAGGAAAGGTTTTGAAGATTTGAAGATCTTCTCCCCTCCCCCCCCCACAGTCCTGTTAGGTGTGTGTGTGTGTATTCTTGCATTATGCAGGGAAGAAGATAATCCTGCTAAGTGCTGACAAAAATCTGAAGGAAAAGATTCAACACACATACAAGGTCYGTAAAGAAAGGTGGATGTCACCTATGATGAGGTGATGTAATAGCAAATACTCCTATTTAGATGGCAGAAACATCTGGCAACTGACAGAGTAGTTGGCTTTGCACAGGCCTTTCTAACACTTAAATTTTTTTTTAAATGGCAAGTTAAAATGGGAATTCAGTATTCTTACCTGCAGTCAAAGAATGCAGAAAATTGCTGCCAAGTCAGCCTGTATTTAACCTGGACAGTTCACATACATAGATTATTCGAGTATTTCAGTGTTTTGCACTGCCTAGAGTTTTTKGGGGGAGACTAACCTTTCCATTAGCATTGACCATAGAAGTCCTCTGGAGTAACTGTGACCTCAAGAACTAACACACATTGCTGCCAAGTGAACAACCACCCCAAGCGCAGGAAACGCTAGTCTAGCAGGTAGCATTCATCRCATGCTCGCCGAGTTAACAAGCAACTTTTATCCAAGAAATTATCACTTCCAGTGATAAACACTCTTCTCTTTTTTAAAGCATAGGAAAAGTAGCATACCAATGTGATGAACATTTTTATATTCCTTCTGGCAAGAGGACTAAGAATTCTCTAAGGGCTTTTTTTTTTTTTTTTCCCCCCCATTTTGACAACAATTGGTACTTTATCTCTCCGGAACATAGTATGTTCAAATGTTTATGTCAATTGTATTCTTTCAATGACTGTTATTATTAAACACCCCCTGCCCCCCCCCCAAAAAAAAGGTTGCCAACTGAAAACCAGGATATGTTGCCTGATAACAAGTAGTGCAAATAGGATATTATCCCCATCAGATTGTGGTTAAACAGTACGTTTCAGACACAGCCATCGGAACAAGTTCTCAATTTGCTGGAGACCTACATATGAATATACTTTACARTATTGTATACAYATATGTATATGCACATATGTATGTATACATACACATTTAATGAGAACTGTATTCACATCAGCAGTTATCACAGATCTTGAAATAATTATTCTATGAAGATATAGTACTTGCTTAAAGTAGTACTAAATTTCTTTCTCTGCATCTATGTAAAGAAAATTACTGTAAGTTGCTTGAATTTCATTTAAAAATCCAGGGTTTTAGGACCCTAGRATTTAGGAACCTGGCAGTCTACACCTGTCATTTATATTTGCGTGTACATTACAGCTTTCTGTGCTRGAAACCTTGGGTAAAAATGTTTTTTTGCATAGGTCTGCTGTGATTTTTGAACATATGATCTCACATATGATCTGTCAAAACAAAAGCACTTACAGTATGAAAACTCAATAGTGGCTGTCCCCTGGCAACTAAAATTTGTSACCTCTGAATAACAAGCAGTTTCAGTGTCTCTGCCCAGACTGCAGAACTGGCACTTTGTTTCATAGGAAACTCCAGCATCCTACTTTCAGGCAGTCTGGTGCCGAACCTGCTTGCAGAAGTGATTTTTTTTTCTTTGAAAGGACAAAAATGTTTTTTCTCTTTGCTTTCACCTCTCCTGAAAATGGTGAAAAATATTTGGCCAAACACCTTGTAAAAAACAGAACTAGTACATTGCAGAAATCAGAAAAGGGAAAATGGAGGACAAAAACAGTTTAATCTTGAACTYAATTTCAGAAGGGTGGCCTAATTCAATCAAAGATTGAATGGAAGATTCAATCAAAGGTGCTTACTACTTCAGAACATGCATCGTGGAAAATGGAAAGTCGAAATTAAAAGCAACAGAAACAGATGCATATGAAGATGAGATATGCAGAAAGAAATTATCTAGGAGAAAAGAAAGGAAGTGGGAGTTTTGGCATTTGTATACTGGATAGMAAATTAAATAAGTGTGTAAGTACGGCTAAGGTTGCAGTCATGAAAACTCATGAAAAACCACCTAGGGACAGCATATGGTAGGAGGAGGTGAGCTAACATTGTCAATCACAGAAAACTGAATGCTTGGAAAACAGGAACAAAAGCATAACAAGCCAGCAATCAGAGCTTCAAGATAAAAAAAAA
>NW_028185672.1:1129221-1208454 GCF_003343005.1 Rhea americana | reverse complement strand
AAAAAAAAAAACTGAACTTCCAGGATGATAAATGTTCTTTTGGGGGGAAACCTTTAAAATATGCAGAAGTCCACAGGCACAGCATATGTGAAATCAAGAACTGAGATTAATATACCAGTCCAGAGAAGGTGTTCAGAGATTGCACGTGGTCTTAGATTAAGAATCTTTTATATTGCACGAAATGAATTGCATCTGTGATGTGTAGCAGAAACGACTATTATGAACACAATTCAATCCATTATTCTTGGAGCTCTTCATGTAGAGTTTGGAATACAGTTTGTCTGTGAAGAGCAACGTGAGAGCAAGTTATCACCGGATACACTGCACGGAACGTCAAATTGTGCAGTACAGCTACTATGCTTTTCATATGGCAACAGGTGCACTTTGTTCTTAAAATACCCTGTAAAAAAYGTACACTGCTATTGCAAAGTGCTGCTCAGAAATTCAGAGACATGCTTTATCTTGGACTGCCCTTTAGAATGTGTAAATTCAGGCAAATATTAATGGTTGCTATCCTTCTTATAAGGCTAATATGCTGGATTATAGGACATTTATTTCAAAGGGACTCTGTGATATAAGTTGGATTCCAA
The DNA here is from genome assembly GCF_003343005.1 of Rhea americana. Classification (NCBI taxonomy): domain Eukaryota; kingdom Metazoa; phylum Chordata; class Aves; order Rheiformes; family Rheidae; genus Rhea; species Rhea americana. Next base: position 1,207,864 of record NW_028185672.1, on the reverse strand, counting down.
GAATAAAGACAAAAGTAGAATATGTCATGAAAATGATTAGAAACATATTTAAGGAGGAGGACATTGAAAAGAATGAAATGAATGCAAAAAACATTTCAAGAGTGCTAATTCTATGTTTGCAGTGCAGCTGCGATTCAGGATGAGATTGCTTTAGTAACCTATTTTTAGTGAAAATCTCATTCTAGTTTAGGGTTTTCATATTCAAATCTTTGGCTCAATCAAAAACTTAGCTCAAAAGTTCAGCTTAAATCTACKTTTGCTCAGCAACCTGTTTCTGTTAAAAGATACCAAATAGATTCTGCAGTTCAAAGGAAGTTTTCAGGAGAGCAGAGGCATGGCTGTTGGGAAGGGGTTTTCAGAAGAAAAACAATGTACTGGAATGAAGGCCTAAAACACTGCCATTGCAGCTTGATTAGCCATCAGACCTTGGGCACTAATCAACTGTTGCTTTGTGATGATTCTTACTAGTACCCTGTTCAGGTTCCAACTTCACTCAAAACTAACAGCATGCAATTTTTGTCTATTCCTATGTATAACAGTAATTGTAGAAAACACTGCTTTCTTTCTAATTTCTAAAACACTGCTTTCTAATTAGAAAACCAAAACTATATCCTAGTTTTCAAATCTGTGCAACTTTATGTATGAGCAGAATTGTATCAATCTGTGATTTGAGTGAATGCTTAGACACCTAGTTGAATAATCCAGAGACAAAAATGGAGCCAGGATGGAGAAAGCGGGGGTCTATCATGAAGAATATTTTTAAAGCTACGGATATCATGAAGAATATTTTTAAAGCTACGGAATTGATATCTTCTAACCGTCTTTAGAGCTGAGTTCTTCCAAGCATGCTGGCCTTGCTCCAAACCTAGGTGAATAAATCATCAGGAAAAGCAGACCAGGAATACTGTAGCTTGAGTCTGGTAATTTGAAGTAAATGTCAGACAAGTTGGTGGTCATACAAAGAGCTAACTGTGCAATGTGAATTCAGCCTACGATTGAGGAGGAAGCAGTGTCTGGAGCGTTAAAAACAAACAGTCATGGAGAGGCTCAGGGAAAGTGAAAACTACATATGCTCCAGCAAGTTCAAAATAGAAAGAAAAGATTCCAGTAAGTTTTTTTAATGTTTGTATTTTTTAACATTTAGAAGGTCTTAAATCTGTCTTTCTAAAATCTTGACCATTTTTTGTTCTCCAGATATATATTTATTTCTTGAACTTACAGATTAGAGCATATTTAGAGATGAGTTGCTCACAATTTTTAGTACCTTTACACCTCAGAAAGCTGCAATCAGTTCACTTTTAACACCTGAGGGTTATAAAAGATTTTAAATGTGAAGTCAAGCCACTCCCTATTTAGCAACATTGCTAATGTCCCTTCCCTATTTAAAAATTATCTAAACATAAAGCCTATATAGAAAAGGAAAGCACACATTTATAATCTCAAAATATTGGTCGAGTGTTGTTTCAGAGCGTTATCTAGAAAATGTGAAAGGCATAAACTGCACTAGAGACATGTTGCTTGACAAAGATAACTGCAAGCAGGTGAGGAAGTCAAAAACGTATTACTGAGTCACAGAGAAAGTAGCTGTACTAGCATCTGCTAACCTTGTACACTAATGCAGCAACAGACTATTTCTAAAGAAAATTAACATGGCATAATAAACCATCTGCTTAATGGGAAAACTAAATGCAGTTTTCCTCCACCTAAAACAAAAACATTATAAGCAATGTGAAAGAGCAAGCAAGCTGCTGGCAGCAAAGGTAAATGCATAAGATGTACAAATAACCAACTGATTAAAGCATTATCTCAACACCATGTATAACTGGATCGAAAAAGCCGGTGAATTTATGGAAACATCCATGTACCTAACTGCAGTCTTCATATTTACAATTATCTCAGGCATCTGCTGAAAGACTTAGTTTGTCAAAGTTAATGGACATTGAAAACATGAAACAGAGCAACCCGTCTTCTTTTACAAAATACACAGGCCACTAAGTCATTAAATTTGGATAACACCTAGAGATACTGGTTTAACTGTGCGGTTTTATAAACTACTCTGTGGTCATCCAAATCTGGTACTAAAATCAGTGTTTCAGGAAGCAGAGAAGAACACACATATGTACGCTACTTAAAAGGCCACATTGTTTATAACCAGAATCCATCTCTCTGGTTAGCAAAAAAGTTTCAAGCAGCTGAGCATGTAGAAGGATGCTCTATTCATTATGCCGAGCATATCAAGACTAGCATTTTACAGGGGGAACACAGCATACATACACTATATAAAAATCTAGCAGTTAAACCTACTATTTCATTACATCTCTTAATAGAAGGGAACTGATAGAACAAAACAGTTTTCATTTAAAAGCATTATCATTTTGGCTTTTAACACACAACTCTTAACATCTGAGATTTATTATATGTAAGACATTCTGTCTTGGAGAGTATTTCAGACTCCTTCAGGTTACTGTGAAGGATGGTTATGGAAAAACAGCTTTACCTTTTCTTTAAATTCATGTGTTCTATAACACATTAATCAGATCTGTTTTAAACCATTTGTTTGTCATAYGCAAAGGACGCTAAAGGCCTTAGAAATAATGTAGAGAATAGATTAACGTATTTTGGGGGCATGATCATCAAGTACACTATACTGAGGTGCAGAACAACGGATGGTAAAAACAGGCTGACGCATTCGAAGTCAGAATTCAGCAGTAAACACACGATCAAAGGCACATACCATCAACACCACTATCCCCTGCTTTGGTGCAGTCAGAGAATGACCATGCACATCCTCTACAGAACCATGAGATGTTTCTAAGACTAGAAAAATCTCAGCAGTTTGAAGAGTGAACTTCTTGTTCCAATGGCTAAGTTAACCTTTTCRTTTTTTGCTTTTTTAATCAAAAACAGAAACAAAACAAAAATTCGATTTAATTTTTTAAAATAAAATGTCGARGGGAATATTTTTATTTGCATATAACATTGGCATCTCTCTTTCATCTTCCTAATAGCCACGGAATTTTACCTAATATCAGGAAGCAAACTTTTGGTGAACTTAATATTCACTGACTGACTGTGAAGTTCTACTTACTTTAGGGCTTTTATATTAAGCTGGATTATTTAGTGAGGTACCAACATATTTTTTGTAACATTTTTGATCCTTCTTCCTCCAACTAAATCCCTATTTCTGTCATGTTGGTGCATTGCATCACATTAGCCAATATTACAGGAGCTAGTATTTTTGTAGGTTTTTATAATGTAGTAAGCCCATTTTTCTACTTGAGCTGCTGTGCATTAGAGGGGACACATGCCTCATGTATTTTAATTCTTCTGAAAGCAGATTTGTTTAACGAGCATTAACTCCTTCCTGATAAATTTTTAATTCTTAAAATAAACATGTACACAAACAATATTTGTCCACAAGTATTTACTACTGTAAACCCTGAGAGAATCTTTCAGGTAAAAGCCAGTCAAAAAAAAGACTATTTGTTGCGACCACATCCTTTTCTGCAGATGGCTAAATTACGTGAATTAAATTAAATCAAAGTTTAGACAAAGGTACTCTAATCATTGTTTGCTTATCTTTTTTAAAAAAAGATCTACCTGGGTCTCTTATTTCAGTTGTGCTTTAGTTTAAAAATCATGAAGACTTACAGTCGATAATACTTTAAACTGTTTGCGTAATTGACATTTTACTGAATTACAGTTTAGACAAGTTAGCCAAAAACAGAACCATGTCAAACCAGTAAAATTCTCTCTGTTAACATTTATTTGTATAATAAACCATTTACTTACCATGTCAGAGCAATTCACCTATGACTTTTCCCGTTCCCTGTATATTTATTGGACTGCATGTAGATCATACAGGAARCTCTTCATGTCCTGTTCACAAGTATATACTGCAGCAATTTCTTTATCTAATGATTGCAATAGATRTACCATTATTAAGCTCTTAGTTCCTAAGCCTCCCTCCAGCATTTTTGAAAGCAGTTTTTGCTAGTAACCAAAAATCTCATACGAATTACTGGAAAGCAGCTATGAGAGGCCAAGGTAACTTTYTAAATGTTGCTACAAAGTAAAACAAAGCTCAAAGGGAAAGCGCAAAAGATGAGAATCCAAGACCCATTAATAGACAAGTAATTTTTGTCACAAAGACAGTTGGAGCTGGCGAAAACAATCAACACCCTTTTTCAAAGAACTATTTTTAAAAAGAATTTAATTAAAATTTGTCTGACATGCTCTTCTTTGAACAAAACTTCGACTTCTTTCAACTTCAGTGGCACGGCATTCATTTATAGCATAACTTTATAGCAGACTGGCTCCAAATGACGTGGCTAAACCCATTATTATACTGCTTTTGCAGAGACTCACAGAAAGTTCAGACCAAAGCTCCTTCTACTRTGATTTTGGTATCTTTTCAAAGTCAAGGACCACCAGTTCAAGCTAGTCACAATGCTTAAGACAGGTAGGGAAAACAAACTATTCTCAAAAGTTGTTTTCATTATACACAGTAATTCCTTACCTACGTTTTTGCTTTGTATCCCCACTAACTTCCATTTAGCCTATGACGTGCGTATTTGCAAGTCAAAGAGCTCTTGCCAGACTCCTCCTTTTTCCTTCTTAAATATAGCCCTGTTCATTATTTAAAAAGAGGTATCAAGTAAATAAAAAGAGGAATCAAATAAATAAGAGAAGAAAAACAAATAAGAGAACATAATAATTAAGTTCTCAATGAATAATATTTGGGTGAGGGCAGAACTTTGCAGCAAAAGAAAATYGTTTATCACAGTTATGGCATGTGTTCAAATAGGGCGTTTCTACTGATCAGAACCTTTATGAGAAATAAAACTGCTACCAAAGAAATGACAGACTTTACTTGTTACTGTACTGCTTACAGAGTGACTGTAAAGTAAGAAACTGTAGAGTAACAACGAAAAAGTAGCATGGCATCATGCTACTACAGTCATACAGTCTCCTATCTCTTCCTTCCTAATACATTAAAAACGTATTTGTCAGAATTGTCCATGACTTCATGAAAATATGGTTTCACTTTTCTGTATTATTTTGTTGCAAAGATCCAGGCATAATGTAGATAAGTTTATTAGTTAACATACTGAAATATTTAAACTATAAATCTRTCATGATTCATAAATGTAAATTCACTCCTTCCCGTATTTTCGATTCCCCCCCAACCCATAGTTTCTCTTAGCTTGTCAAATCATCCTTTTGTCCTCTAAAAGTATTCTGCAACAATATCTTATGATGACAGTGACATTTAGTGAAGACAGTAAAGCTGATAAACTGATTATTGAGTTACTATAATCTCCGTTCTCCTCCCCCAAACCTCCCCTTCTTCTATAAAGCTGCAATAAAGAAAGTCTAGTACATGTGCTGCATTAAGTAGTCTTTTTAGTCTTCCCTGAAATACTAGGCTTGGAAAGACCAAGCCATTTGCAGACTAAAGCAAGATGAGGCTACTATGAACTGTTTTTTTCTTGTTCACATAAAAGCACACACATCTACGTTTTACCACTGAAAATACTATCACTAACAACATATTTCATTAAAAAGAAAAAAAAGATTCAGAAGTGATTCTGCTATTTATAATATACCTGCTGGTTATCTTTGTTCATATGACAGAATCTTGTTTAAATGCAAGACCCATACTTTCTACTAGCTACAGATTCTCCTCAAAAATCCGTGTATGCCAGTGAGGATTTAAGTCTTTTGTACCTCTCTTGCAACTGCCTGTCTTCATATCCTTGACAAGTTTTCTTAAAACAGATAAAGCAATAAYGCTTTCTGCCTTGATTTCTGCCTAAAGGCTATCACAGTGTCATTTTTGCAAATTTTCCTTTTTTTTTTTCACTCTACTAAACTTAAGTTTCTTTTTGTTCACAGTGGAYAGCAGGTTACAATGTCAATTTTAAAGTCAAGTTAAAATGTGGCCAAAGGAACTGGCATGTCTTACAATGTTCTCATTAATTGGGTAAATATTTTTTATTCTTCATTAGGGAAATTCAGGCAGAAGAAGAATCTGACTCAGTATACTGAGTCTGTGAGTCGCTAGATCATCTAAGAACAGAACAAATCAATCCTAACTCCCTCTTGTTTTCAAACTGCTATATAATGCTCTGGTTAAGCTGTACTTTCAAAGTGCTTGATTAACGAGTGCTTATGCAGTAAGATTTAATGAAATCTTCCCTTTGCTCCATCTGGATGAAGGCATTTATATGTTGGCTAAGTGAACTTCTTGGAGCACAGAGGGGAGGAAGGCGACAAGAAGCTGCAGGAGCGTGTGGCTGCGTTCTCTCGYGCTTCAGAACGCAGCATTTCTCCTGAGCGATTCTCAAAGCCTGACTCTGCGATCTTCTCTCAGTGCCTGTCTGCACCTCCTAATGAAAATGCATCAGTTTCTATCAGCTACAGGTCCGTTACGTGASTTTAAATGGAATAAAAGTCTTCTACACCCGCTCGTGGTAAGAATTCTAATTAGTACGAGCACCTTGTGTAATGAGATCTCAACTAGGGAATCACAAAAGTTAATAGAAATACATTTGTTGTCTTCTGTGGAAGCAGATCAAGACCTTCATTAGAAAACAACATTTTGTGCTTTGACAAGTAGCACTGTTGTTATTTCAGTAGCACTGTTGACTTCAATGGAATAAGATACAACTGTGTATAATTCGGGATATTAGATCTATTATTTAATGTGTCTCAAAGATGTTCTAGCTATACACTTTAGCAGTTCCTCTATTTCAAAAATGCTGTGAAATTTTATGATGTCATTTTGATCAGTTTTGCTCCTAAGAAATGATGGTAAATGGTCCATTTATGTTATAGTAGAACAAAAATAAAACGGCAATGTATACTTCCCATGGCAAAGTTGACTCAGGATGTGTCCAGATGAGCAAGTCAAAACTGCAAATAGCTGCAAACACATTTCTGACTAGATTTTTTTTTCTTTTTCTAATAAAAATAGCATTACTTTTTAGAATAAATCAGTAATTTTTTCCTTCCAAGACTCTTTCTTTTTGACACGTAATAGAACAATAATGTATTCCACTTCTCAAAATAAGGATCAGTGGGTCAGAAAAAAACCACATATTTAAGCTCTATTTTGTCATTTATACAAAACATAACTGACCCTATCATTTAAGAAAATGCCATTACACTAACATAATCCTAAGTGACTTTTTTAAACGTGCATGAAAATGCAAAATCTTGCTTCTTTTTTGGCTTTGTTACACTTCACTTAAGTCCATTCTCCCCYTTTCCCTCAATACGCACAATTTTTTCAACAGCTTTTTGTATTCTACATTTCATAACCAAAACATGGAGAATTTTGCTTTCTGAGAACAGTGCTGTTCCTTGACTGAGTCAGACTACCTTTCTAATGAGCGGGAGTTCCTTCATTAATTCTTTTAAACGCAGTGTTTTCTACTGTACTTCATATCCTCCAACTAAACTAAAAACATAGCAAAGTAGATTCTGAAGAGTTATCTTGTGTCTTCTTCCCTGCCTAGCAGATTAAGTGAGACATTTTAATGACAACTAACACGATGCCTATAACTGAGCTAAATAACATTCCAGGATATACTGCCAGACATATTATTTTACTGTTAAAAACACAGTTGCRCTCTTGGAACTGCTTTGTGAAAAGTGGCATATATGACTAAAATTGAAACAAGGCTACTCTGGTGGCATTTAGCCAGGTTTTTCATTGAATTCTATAGGGCATTCATTCACATCAGTGGACACTGAAATAAGACCCAAAATTTATCTCTAGACAATCTAATCAATTTGTAACATTGCTTTAACAAAATAATCATAATAAAAAACACGCAGGATAAAAAAGGGTCTAAGCATTCAACTGAATTATAATCCAATAATATTTCTTACAAAGATGAATACATAGCTTTTCAAAAATGTTTCCCCCCCATTTGTAGATATGAAAGCATCCTGTAAAGGGTAAATCTATTATTCTTGTTTTAGAGAACAGATAGAGAAGCTGAATGTAGGAGAAAAAACTGCATTTCCTGATTCTCTCTTCAGCCACCCATTTGCTATGTGACATTGCCAATTCAGTATTGTAAAAAAGCAGAGTAACTGAATAGCCAGACCTTCTAGYGCTGAAGTATCACCTATGCAGAAGGGAGCAGCTGGGGAAGAAAAGGAAGATGAATCTCTTTTCCATACAACTGCATACACGCATGTACGTACTCTCCAGTGGATCACGGTGCAGCTCCCTTCTACTTTCTCTAGCAGTCTGAGATGAAATACCAGGTTCATGGCTAGGAAAGCAAGAAACCGTCCCCATGCTCACCTCAGTCCAGTATTAGTCACGCTCATTTTGAAGCTCTTCTATTAGTTGTTACAAAGGAAGTTTAAACTGATATTTTTGTTAGCCAAATAGCGAATGCGTATGGTTCTGTAGAAAAAGTGAATGCAACAATCATAGTGACTTTTAAAAAACAACAAAAATATAAAGAATTGCAAATACAGGACTAGCACACAGATGGGGATGCAGGGGGRTCTTCACTGAATGTTCAACTAGCACCTTCCTCATGCGAAAGCACACTGGGAGAGTAATGCCTTGGAAGGCGWTGTGGGGTTTTCTATATATGGGTAAATTTACACCTTAGGAAAGACCAGAAACAAATATTAAAATATTAATGTTAATGCAGTAAAATATTTCCCTGAGTGCAGTATCACATCTTATTCCTGAATTTCAAATTGTACCTCCTATCTCAAAGCACAATATAGGAGCTAAGAAACTGTCTATCAAAATATTGGCACCCAGTTATCTCTTGACAGTCAGAGCCAGCATTTGAAACTTATACTGACTATCAAACTCTTCTTTCTTGGAAACATCAACAGCAGGTTTGGACTAAACGTTTCAGTTCAAAGATCTTCTGTTAACTTTGCTGTCAGTCCTTCAGCAGACATTTTACCACCTCTCTGGAAATTTGTACCATCATACTCCTACAAAAAGATTCAATTACCATAATTTGCCTCAAGATAGACTGWGAGACATCCTAAAATTAAAAATACACAAGTTGGTAAAGTCAAAAATCATCCAAATATTATGAAAATTAGTTAGGTGAATAAATATATCTTCTAAAAAGAAGCATACCTAAACAGGCAAACAGACATACCTGTTATTGTATGTCCTGAAAAAGTATTTGTGTGGAAATGTTTATAAAACACTCAACTCATTCTTCTATTACACAATAGTAAACAAAGCCATGGAATAATAATTACAATTATTGCAGTTTGACCTGTATTTACYTTATATACTGACTGTATCTGAAATATCATAGCTCCAAGAACCTCACTCACCTCAGAAGTTAAAAAGTTATTTTTRAGTACAGTTACTTATCCTCTCAAATCTCTTTCTTAGCATCATCCTTATCATCTTTTAAGCCTGGAACTTGTGTATTTTACACTTCCTTAAACTTCCTCCTTCTGAGACTTCCCTGACAGCGCCCACATCCTAAAATGCCCCAGCAAATCCATTACAGCTTCCTGGTTCACTCTGAGCTGCAAACTAGCGCTCTGTACACGTTTGTGTTACASCAGCCAGGAGGGCTACTACCTGCGTAACAAAATACCACTCTTCTGTGAAGGCTTCCAGTGGGAACTCATGCTAAATCTTTTCAGCGGGATCTCCTCTGCTAAACTCAGCCTGGAGCAAGGGTTTGCAGCACCGAGCACAGAGACGCCGTGARTTAGGGGCCTGATTGGCACGTGTTCATTTCCTGATGTTCGTTATTGTCTTCTAATGAGTTTGATACAGAGCTAGAAAAAAACCTGCATTACAAAATAAGAGAACGCAGAGAGCTGAAAATTTTCCTTCTCTGACCCACGCTGCGTGCGTTACCCATTTTTTCAGAAAGCTATTTGCTCACGCAGCAATTCCCTCTTYACGCTTGACACTATCACACGAGCAGCTGAAAGACAAAAATGTGCCAAAAGCTCTCTGATCATACTTATAATGTCAGTCTGCTTCATCCAAGGTGTTGGTCCCTAGTTTTCTCAGCAGAACCTTCACATTTCTTCAGGGAGATACTTTTCTAAGTTTCAGATGGATTCAGGGCACTCCTTCCATGATTTTTTTCAGTGGTTAGCAGAACAGCTTTCCCTTAGCCTCCCTCAACACTTCACCAGTCCTGTAAGAACTTTTTAAAAAACAAAGCAAAACAAAGAACAAGCCAAGGCACGTCTTCTGTATTTCAGGCGTTAAAAGCAAAGCAATCGAGCAATCACGCTCCATATATTCAAACCCACAACTAGSCAAAAGGGCAGTATTTCTAGTGCTAGTGAAAAAAAGCAGATGTGAGAGAAACCAGCAAAAAAGACATCTTTTGAAAATAAAGACTGCTATGCTGTTTTGTGAAGGCTAGGATGTAAATAACAAGCCCCCTGCCATCTAGTTCAGATTTCCTATTATTCATTCCCTTAGTTTAAAATTTGGCAGCTTCCTCCCTCCATTAGAAGTAAAGTAAGATTCTCTTACAAGTGACCCCACAACTTGGCATAGCACATGCCAGCCCTATGGGAGATTATCACAAAGTAAATCTATTTAACTCTATTATTCCCCTAAACACTTAGAAAAAATTATTTACTTTGCCAGATGAGGAACAGTATATTGATTACTCCTTGGGAAAATGTTTACAGGAATACTGAGGGTTATTGTAACTGACTGCAGGGGGTTTTTTGTCTGGGGATTGCAAGGGAGAAATACTTCCATCTATGATTGCCTGAGACCAAAGTCTAACTTYAGCTACATACAGTTATTTCTATCTTTTTCTCTGTGTTCATAAAAGTTACAGGAAAGTTTTACTGCAATTTTATTCACTATTGATAAMATGTCAAAGACTAATTTTTAAAGCTAATGAAAGTCTTGCTACTAAAAATGTACTTTCTATAATTACTTGAAACTATTAGCAATAATAGACTTTATGCTGATTTGAAGATGTATATCTGACATGTTTTTAAAGRGAAACATGAATTCAAATTTGACTAAAAGTACAGATGTTACGAAAAAGTTTTTTTCCTAATCTAAGATTAAGAAATATTGTATTATATTTTAGATAATAGCTAAAAATAAAAAGGTTTTGGCAAAACATTATTTTATCAAATTAATCACTTTTTCCTTTATTTTGAAAAGAATTGAATGTTTTGTACATTTTGATATGTGAAGATTGTTCCCAGATACAGTGTAATCATTTTTATTCTTGTATTCTTATTGGTCAGGAATAAGCTTTGGCTATATATTATAATACTTTTTCTAAAGTACTATAATACTTTTTTCTTTGCATGAAAGCTATTTCTTTAATAATTACACATAAGAAGAGATTTTTATGTAGGGCTTCTTCAAACAAATAAAAATTCCTTTTCATTATCTGCAACCCAATATCCACAYGGGTAATTTGAAAATGAAGCTGTTGATAAACAAGAATTAAATCCTGCTTCATTGATTTGCCATCATTCTGCTTCAAAAGAAAAATTTGTCAAAAATCAAAAAAGCATATTATATCCAGCCTAAACAGTAAGTACACTCAAATGCAGAAAGTTAGTCTATTTTAAGAACGCTCAAGCGAGACGCGTAAAAAACTAACCTTTAATAATGCTGAAGTGAAACATGTAAAAACACCAAATTTGGAACTGCCAGTTTTTCTTTAAAATGAACTTTCTCTGGGCAGCCTTCTCTAAATGAATAATATGAAGTGCTCTTACTGATCTTGAATACTTCTGAAATCAGTGTTCCGACTAACAATATAAATAATAGGTATCAGAACGGGATTCTTAACCATTTTTAGCCTAGATGTTATCTTAAATACATATGTTTCTATCTATTATTATTGGGATTGCTCTGGACGTGTTCAAGAAATGATTCTTGGGAAGGGCTTCTGTAGTGTGTTATTCTACCAAGCCAGATGCAAGTCAGACACAAACAAACACTCATTTTTGCCTGCCAGCTGTACATAAACTCCTACTGAGTCAGATACTTGTTATATAAAGGAGGCAGAYAGGTATTAAGTACAAAGAATAGCCTAAGTGAACAATTCCTTACTGTAGATACTTAGATTAATTGTGATTCAGCRGATTTATTATGCCTATAACAAAAGYAGGGCTATTTAAGCTTACTGGCAAATACTTATGTGGACCATAATTTCCTTCCAGTGTTGCTTTAAAATTATATGAAATATACATGCCAAATTCATTCACTCTAAATGATGACACACTGCAACCTCGTAATTCTTCTGACCTGTCACTTCTGCTGTATCTTTCTTTCTCACAGTAATCTCTCAAAGGATTGCTGTGCAATGGCCTATACACAGTGACACTTCATCTTGAACATATGCTGAATTTCAATGTGCTTAATTTCTTTGGTACAGACTAAGCTAAAAACTTTATTTACATACACAGTGCGCTGTTTTCTTTGTACACTTGGAGAGAACAAGACAATAGCTACTTCTGCTGCTGCCACAACACTAAGCTTAGTTTTATCCAAAGACAAAACCAAGTTCTTTAATACACTGTGTTAATATGATCCACTGTMGTATAAGTGTTCTGGCTTTACCTATTTAACTTAACATTCTCTGAAAAAAATACAGAGAGGTTGAGTAAATGGATCAATAGATGTCAGAATCATCTACTGAATGGACAGATTTAATGCTATTCAGGCAACAACTTCAGTTATGTTGATCAGTGCTGATTTTAAGCTTGTGTTCTCTGCACTTGTGTGAAAAGCTCTGAAGAGTCTACACACTACCGAAGGGGAGGGTAGACAAACAATKAGAAGATGAAGATATCTTTTAAATTCAAGCTAATTCAGAAAGTAATTTTGATAGAAATATATGGAGAAAGCTTTTATAAGCTTTTAGATAGGCTTTTTCCTAAAGAAAATATTTTGGCTTTTCATTAAAATGAACAAAAATATTTAGGCATTAATCTGAGAAGATTTTTTTGAGGTTTTTGCTATCCACAAAACCATACATGTTTCACCATCTTTCAGGATAGAAACCAAAGCTATTTTCAGTTTTAGTTAAGCACCAAACAAAAAGATCCGTATTCACTAAACAACCATGCTCAAGGATTGTACTTAGTTTTCCAGAAAAGTAAGGAATTCGCAACTGAAAAGGAAACTGAAAAAAGAAGAGGCTGGGGGTTACATGTGGCATAGTATATAGTACAYCTCCCCAAATTAATCCAATATGTGTATTTTTTGAGGCTTGGAAAATGTTCAGTCACCATTTTTTAAAGCTCATGTACCTCTTACACTTGTCATCTTTACTAAACGTGGTACCCATTCAGGTGTTCTGGTAGTGGTAAATATACAGTTCATCTTACAAGGGACAGTGCAGAAATTAATACAGGTAAATATGGTGTGGGTAAAGCATCAAATATTGCCAGTGATTGAAAAGGAATAGTCACAATTTAGCAAATGTGTAAACTGACAAAATTAATAAAACACAACACGAGAAAAAGCATCTAATTTTGGTTCTTTTAACTCCTAATCTTGCATCCAAGTTATAATAAAGATTTTTCTGAGATCATAAATAATCTCAGTTTATACAGAGATGTTTCTATTCTACTTGTGCACAAACATATCCTTGGGTTGGCACGAAACATTTGTGAAACATGGTCATCATAAAAATTGCAGTATAAGACTGTATTGAATCTCATCAAGCATACATTCTCCTCATARAACTTAACATCATGCCTTCCAGCATACCCAAACTCAGACCAAACTCTGATATTCAGTAAATATCACCTGTCAATTCTATTTTTAAAATGTTCCATTAATTAAAATTTTTAATCAAAAGGAAATTAAAACTGAAAAGTACATTATTCCATGTACCTTACAATGAAATCATCTGATGTGTTCTTGGTGCTACAGAGCACTCTCTCTTTAACTCCTCTAATTTCTGTTGTAGCTTAATACAAAGTCTTTTACAGACTACAGCATAAACATTACAGTCATGGCTAAGGGGCCTCTAGAGTTGGAACCCTATTAAACTGCCACAACTGTTTTGCCAGTGCTACTGCAATCAGGATACAGTCAATCAGTATGATGGCACTTTGTACAGCAATTGTTACTTTTTATGATACCAGCTTTATATGTATCAAGGTTTTGTTACAGAGTTTGAGTTTGTCCTAATTGCAGCAGTTAGTTCAAACTTGGTACCCTGAAGGTGATTAATTTAAACTATTGCAGGGACAGTGGGACGCTGTGAAACAAAAGCTGAAGATACAGAGCACTTTCACTAACAACACGAGATGTGCAACTTTATTTACGCCTTTTTGCTTCTACTCCTTTTAAAACTGCAAAAGTTGCACTTATTTTTTAATATTTCTATGGGAACAAATCAGAGGATAGCATGACCTGATTCTGTTAGGCACTGTGCAAAAAAAGCCTTCTGAACTAGTTTATGCCTTGAAGATCTCATGTTAAAAAATGCAACAGCAGAGAGCTGTAAATTGGAGGATAGTCCAGCTAAGTATGGACACTCAGACAACCCTATGCCAGGTAACAGCAATCCATCAATAGATTAAAGATGACTTATTTTTTGAAAGAGAATAAATGCATACCTTTACGATTTTTGACAGGGGAGATGATGGTACAGGAGAAAGCACTTCTTGTGAGGCTGAATGAAGGGGGAACTCRCACATTACCTAATTTTGCTGCATTGCTGCAGCAACGCTCCATGCAAGTGCCTTTGAAGTTCACTATTAACTGCCARTATTGTCAGGCTGCGGCATTGGAAGTACGCAGCCCTTGATCCCCTGAAGTCAAAGACTTTAGGTGTTTGGAAAATGTGCTAAATKTATACTGCAGAGAGAAACATTTGAATAGATGGCTAGGCATAGCACTGCATTTTCTATGTGAAAAGGAGTCATTGGTATTAACTTACTATAACTGGTATTAACTTATCCTGTTATTCTGTTACATCCTTGAATGCAAGATAGATTATCTGAGTTCCCTCTCATAGTATCATTCATAGCTTAGATCTTCTGAAGAAGAGCTGATACTTGAATTTTCCCCCAAATCCCCCTCTGTTTTGATGTGTTGAATTCCCAGCTATAAGCTACAGGGATTTCTCTATATCATATGACAACAAAAACTGGMTGGAAGTAATTCATTATTATATTCCAGATAATCAGAATATAACATACACACTCCACAGTTAACAACAGAGGAAAAAAAGAGAATCTGATTTGCCAAGGAGAATTTCAAAGTCCTTGAAAAGCAAAGAGGAGGGAAATAAGAACAGAATAAAACTAGTACGGATTGTGGCTGAATATGCTTCAGACAGCAAGTTAGTTACATGGATAGATTGTAGGACATCTCTGCAGAAAGAACAACCGGGCTATGAAAYGACTGCATTAATAGCATTTAAAAAGGCTGGAATGATAGTAGTGTAAAATTTAAATTATCCAGAGAAGTAAGAGCCTAGATTACATCCTATTTAAAGTAATAAGACCAAGGAGCACAATATGCTGGACTTTCTGAAATGCTACTAAATTCAACATGTGCATCAAATTACAAAGGAACAGAAAGGAAGAAACAGATCTCATTTAAGGCAGAGGAGAATCTTGGTAGCACAATTTTGATAAAAAACAAATTAAATTACATAGAAGAGGTACTTCCAAGGCTGGGTGTATATAAAGC
This sequence comes from Rhea americana, assembly GCF_003343005.1. Taxonomy (NCBI): domain Eukaryota; kingdom Metazoa; phylum Chordata; class Aves; order Rheiformes; family Rheidae; genus Rhea; species Rhea americana. Next base: position 1,192,185 of record NW_028185672.1, on the reverse strand, counting down.
CATACATTTACCCAAACAGAAATAAACAGGAGAATGCAGGAAAAATAARAATAAATGAGAAGGGAGGAATTGAAAATGATTAACTGAACATACAGATAKTTTYKARSTYSYWTAWRSRASYTMRAAAMTAAGTAATACGTTGCTGGAATGCTAAAGYTCTGTGACATGAATCTCTACATGGAGGTAGGTTAATRAAAACAGTCAATCAGACAAAAATAGTGCAAAAAATAAAGATGATGTTCAGTCAAGTCTTTTAAATACACAAGATATGAGCACCTAGATGAAGGGACCGTTAGGAACAGGAGTGACATTGTGGCTACATGTTTTCAAGTCAAATTGCAGAATTCATGCTGAAAAGTTGCATGAATTCTCTGCTGAATGTGTAAGCATTGAAAGCTGAAGATCATCCCTCAGGAATGAGAGAGACCTTCCTGATAGTAAATAAAACACTTTTCTATTTAATTGCCACAATATATAAGAACACTTTGTAATGGATCGAGATATTAGGCAAGAAATAAATATTTAATACCCTGAAATCAATTAAATAGTTCAGCTGCACTGTTAACTAAGACTGGAAAGATKCATGGAAAAAATGAGAAGGGTGCAGGCTCAAAAGTTCATGAGGGAAGCACATAAATCTTTGGAAGATGTTTTTATAGTTCACAGAAGCTTGAATGGAAGCTAAGAGATAGCTAGTATGTGCAGATGTTCCCACAATTAAGATAAAAAGCAAAATAAGGAGTGGTTCTGTTGCCAGCTGTGACGTGCTTCAGGACACACTAATAAGAGAAAGGTTGATACACAACATGCAATGAAATAAGGGCCAGTCAGCCTCAGCTCATGAAGGAGTATCGCACCTGTCACACATCCCTGAGTTCCTCTGAGCACATTATCGAACTGGAGGGAAAAAGGTGAAGTAATGGACACAATTTTCCTGGCGCGAAAAACAGGCTCATGGTATAAAATCCATGTCTKCAGGAAGGTTTGATTGCTCATGTCAAAGTGCTGTAGCAGAAAAGAACTATCAAAATGAATTAGAGCCTGCTTACAAGGAAAAGAAAAAGTCTTATTAAGTAATAATGATAAGAAATGGTAGAAGATAACAGGTGGGCCTACCAGCATCATAGAGTATCTTGGATTTGGGTTTTTTATTCCTTACATGAATGACCTGGCAGAAGACATTATTTCCAAGCACAGTGGAACAGAGAAAATCATTTTAATAAGTGGACATAGTATCTTCAGTGGTCAGGTAGGGTTAGGAGGTAGGCTGAAAGTCTCTCCTTAACTATCGTGATATGCAGATGATAGGTCTCACACGGAAATTTGCTGTAAATTGGAAGTTATAGCTAGAACTACGACTATGAAAGAGAAACTTACTTACAGAGCAACAGTGAACACCATCTTCAAAAATAAACAAAAATGATATTACTAGAAATGAAAACATCTTATTTTTGCCAGTTGCTAAAAATAAATAAAAAAAAAACTGAACACATACATACACACTCCTGCAACCCTCAAACTCAGAGAATTATTCCCAGTTCACACAACTGTTACTGAGGGAATTTGGTCCTTTTATGGAATTATCATTAAATTTTTCAACTGAAAAGTTGCACTGAGTGCAGCTTGTTTTAACATATCCAAACTAGCTTTAAATTAATTGGAACAAATATTAGTAGCTACACAGGCAGTATTTCCCTTAACCACAATTTAGGCTGTTCCCTTTGATTCGTATTACAGCTATGAACATCGCAGTTAAAGCTATTTCTTAACTTGAAGACATGCATAGCACAGGCTCTTAAGTCTGTTTTAATCTGGTCTACAGGTTTTAGATCACACTTTAATTCAACTTCATCTCAACCACAGCAATGATTTCAGTACTTTGTAGACAAGTCAGGGAAAAAAAGGTAAATAGTTAAAAAAAACAAACAAAAAAAAAAGGCAGGGTGAGAGGAGAAAATTGCAATTGCAGTAGGKTCTTGATTTTTCATCCTTCAATCTTCCATAAAGCATTTAAGGAAAGACTTGCAAACAGTTTTATGCTAGTGAATAACTCTTTGCAATTGTTTTAATAAACTAAGATCCATTTTGAAGAACAGAGTAAACCCTTAGATAATATATTAAAGAAGTGATCTTCCTTTGGCACCTGGAGAGCCCATAAAACCAAATAAATTGCATCTTTCATTTCTGTACTGCTACACTGCATTCATCCAAAGCACTTTAGAGAAGGGCAGATACCTCACACAAACTGGCATTTTCTTTTTCTCCGCCCGTGATAGCCAGTTACAAYCTTTGTAATACAGAAGCTAATCAGAAAATAAAATCCAGCTCTTATCTAAGTAAAATGTTTGCTTTATCAAAGTAAAATGTTTTCTAGGAAAATATAGTGATTCTGCTGAATTTCTATCAGAAAAAAGTTAAAATAACTTTACCATTCTGGCACTGGTGATATGTTTCAATTATCATTTAGATATTCTTTTTTTACTCTTGGAAAAGATATTTAACTGTAATGCTAAGATGATAATTTCAGCATAAAATCAAAGTGAAATAAYACAAATTAAACATTTTTGCTTTCATGACTAAAATACTCAGAAGTTCTGTAGAAAATTTAATCTTATTCTTCCAGATTGCAATGCAAAGTACATTTATTCTACATTTGATATTCAGGCCACATATAAAGTATCCCTTCTTTCTTGCAAGGAATACGAATGCTCACATAAATAGGTGCAATGAAAAATAAAAAGTTAATGAAATAAAAGTGAGTGAAAGCAAAAAAAAAAAAGAGAGAGGGAGAGAGCAGAGCAATAAGATGAACTAAAAGCAGTTATCGGTGTGAAAGAAATGCTTAATAAAAGGAAGAAAAAAAAGACGGGGTGAGAGAAGTCAAACATGAGGAAAGAGGAATACAAAAGAAAAAAAAAACAAAAAAACAAAAAAAGCATACACTCAGTAAAGACAACAAAACTTTTACCCTCATCAGCTGTGGCCTCCTCTTACAAAAACACACTTCCCTTGCTGATTCATTTAACATCTGAGGCCTARATCATTTGTGTACTGCTACAAGAATTTCTGCCTTTACACAAAACTCGCATTCGTGGCAAAGACAGGTCCGTATTACCTCCAAGGGTAACAGGAAACCCAGAGTGTTTGGAATGTGGAAGGGGAAATACAGTACATCTATAATCTCAGATTAAATCAGCACTCAGTTGCACTACAACTCCCACTTTAAATCTTTACCATTCCCCATTTCTCAGTTCTCCAAAGTACTGGAAGCGAAAGAAGTCAGGTTCTGGTTTCAGTCTAGTTGYCCTGTACCTAGTGGCTCAGATTAGAAACCATCTGCACGTTTGTTATTTCCAAAATAGAAGGTGAGCAACCTTACCTGCTACTGTTAATTTATACAAAAAAAAAAAAGGAGAAAAATTTTAATCCTCGATCTGTGGAATTAGATCATCTTACTGAAATATCAGTGCAAAACCGTAAAAATGTAATACCTAGATATAATTCTTCCATGTTTATRAAACATAAAAAGTTGTATTTTATTTCTCCAAATTCCCCTACTACTTTTATTTTATACTCTGTATGTGAAGTTTGACATATTTTTGGTCTCACAACCCCTCTGAATACAAGTGTACTGATTTTAAATAGATAATAGGTAAAAGTGACCTAATTTTATATTTCCCTTCATATCCCTMAAGGCAAAAGACACTGCAGAATTTGGATGCAACACTTGCAAACTGCCTATTTTCTGAAAAGAGTTATTAAATTCCAATAATACTCTTATATTAAGTAGGTAATTTTGCTATGAGCTAGATTCTGTTTGAGCTGTACCTCTTTATAAGGTCAGAAGAAGAAACCTTCCCTTAAACGTGGAATATTTCACATTTAGCAAATAATGGTCATTCTACAACTGAAATGCCTGTTCAGCTAGGCATTAGATGACATATAGATCTCATTTTGGCTCCTATAACACAATATCCAAATTGTCTAAGCCAGCATAGATGGTTTAGTATTGCTGCTGTTACATACATCAGACACAAACTATTGTCCTCCCAAACAAGGTGAGACTGAGAAAAGATATAAAGCCTGGTTATACTCCTAAAAACAGGGGGATGGATGCCATTTGGCAAAATTTGGCCTTATATCCTTGTACAAAAAGATCATTTGTACCTGGGAACTTTGCCTGACCTAATACACTAGAGATGTCTGGAATGAAGCTATGAATACTGGCCCTGGCGCACTCAGTGGCAAACTTCTCCCTACACTAAGGCTTTCATGGAACCAGGACTGCACCTACTGGCTCACATCATACAAAAATCCTGAAAAATAAAAAATCTTCAGAGCAATATGAACTGTAAATACTACTACTGAAAATATGCAAATAAATCAGGAATATACTTGCGCTTTCTACTTTATATAGTATTTCCCCTATTGCATCTGTAAGGTACTTTGAGTGAATAATTACTGGCTTCTTCATCATTTCTAGACAAGCATTCCATCACTTCATTTCATCACTATTTACAGTTACAATAAATATTACTTTATATATTATTTCCTACGCACTTCTGAACATACTACTTGAAGAGAATTTTGATTTTGATTTTTCCATGATGCGGATGATATTCAGCTTGAGAGCAAGTGAAATTGCATTAATAGCCTTTTTTTTTTTTTTTTTTTTTTTTTTTTAACAGAAAAGTGGTTTGTTTATATATTGTTCATCACTCTTCATCTGCACAAGCCTACAGAGAAATATCATTTTCCAGATTATCACCCTGTTAGCCCAATGAAGGAGAAAGAATAATGCATCATAGATTATAAAATATAATTAAAGCTTGTACAGAAGAAACATCATTAAAATTAAGGCAGCCTGCTGTAAAAAAAAAGTAGTACAGCCCATTAATTACAATGGGGTGGAAGAAAGAGAAGGAAGTGGCAAGTAACAAACTTACCTTTAGATGCTTCAATTAATTTCACCCATAAAACTGTCAGTACACTATGGCACATATAAATTCCATAAATGTGATTTGGATGACTTTGCAAAGACTACAGTCATGAATAATGTGAATGCCAAGTATCCAAGGACTGTAGATGAAGATTAAATCCTAAGGTCAGAAGTTAGCATTGCACAGCAAGTACTGAATGCTGTACTTGCRTAAGTGCTAGAAAGGGTTAATACGGATAGGTTTTCAATCACTGATGAAGAGACTGAAATGGATATGGAAAAGTTACAGAAGAATCTCTGGAATAGGAAGAAATCTCTTCTTCTGGCATAAAAGGAGTTTATGTGGTCGTCATGTACATTATTCTATATATTGCATATAATCTGTTCCTGTATATGGCTGAAATCTTTATGCATTTGAACTCATGGTAGAGCACTGCAAAACTAGAAGACATACACACATGCATGTTACATATAGATGAATGCATATAGCCAATCTTCCTTTCTCCCAGGAAGGCAAAGATCTAACATAACATAGCAATTTCTTTTGAAGTTGCTATGGAAGAGAGTGTTGCACAGTTTTGCAAATAACAAAAAACTATAATAAGCAAAAGAAACACTAAGGTTCAGGAAAATTAAGCGTTCTGAGATAAGTTAAAATATTTCTGAGAGGAAACACTTTAAACGTTTCTTTTAAATGCTGTACTACAAAAGCTGTCAAAACCCTGTCACCCTTCACTTCGATTTAATTTCTTCTACCTAGTTAAACTTACGCTAGCAAGTCTTAACTTCTTCAGTTCTACTGTATAATTTCAGAACATATTAAGAATTTAACTGTATACTTTGATAAACTGAACCATAAATACAACAGAACATATTGAACACTGCATAAAGTCTTTATCTTTATGGTAGCTTTATTTCACTGAGAAAAATGCATCTCTGAGGGTCCCTATCAGGGGAAGAAAAAAATCTTTCAATCTTGGAAGAAGAAAGAGGTGCTTTAAATTTAAAAACAAACAAAACCTACATATCACTTCAGGAACAGATAACTTTTAGATGCTTCTTTTGTTCAGCCCAAAGTACTTATTCTGAGAATATTGCACAGTAGCAAACAGCTCAAGCTCCAGGAAAAAAAGCAGATTTGAAAATTTATATTAAAAGGTGAATGTGAACTCCCACATCTGGGGAAAGGCCTTCAGCACGGAGCTACACGACATTGGAGGCTGGACTAGATGATCTCCAGAGGTCCCTTCCAACCTTACTGATTCTATGATTCTGAAATAGGCATCACCTAGTTTCTCCTGCAGGTGCTCCTTTCTTTTTGCGGGCTACAAAGTACTTGGACATTCACTGAAATAGGGACTGAAGTACTTTCCAAGTGACCACATCCACCTATATACCCTCTTTTACCCATCTCAATGACCAAATACGTCTTTGAAACAAACAGCAGAAAAGAATCACCAGAAAAAAAAATGAAATTAAGTCACCTTATAATATAATATGGCTCTAGAGATAGAATAGGAGATAGAAGTTGTGTTTCAGTCAAGAAAGAAAACTGAATCTTGTGCCCCGTACCTAGGCTAAGCATTGCCTAAATTCAGAGTATGATGTCCTCCTGCTTTCTGACATTGTGACTGGTTTTAAAGCTTGGCCCTACATTTCTATTGCTTTACTTCTGTTAAAAAAGCCTGACATGAAAAAATCCARCATTCTAAGTAAAATTAACATTTGTTTCAGATTATAAAGAAATTAATTGCAATCTTTTATTTCAACAAAAAATTGGGAAAATGTTCATTTTTACTGGATTAAAAAAAATTAGGCCTGTCCTCTCCTGTGGAGCGAGAGAAAGAGTGCACAATCAGTTATGCAGACAACAGAGAAAGCAGTGAAACCCTTCCTGGAGCGACTAGAACAACATGTCTTTACAGAATAAAAAGGCAAATCACCTCAGAAGTAAACTGAACAAAAAGAGAGTAAATGCACACAMAGGAAAACATGTATGCAGGAATCTGAAACATTAAATAATCTTTCAGAGGAAAATACAACAAAGTAAGTAAAGTCAATCCTTATTTTGTAAAATAATGAACAAACTAGTGTTTCACCTTCACATGATTCTTCTGATTTTTCTTCCCAAAGCATCAGTGTATCCCAAACTAGCTTTTATCTCAAATCAAAACATTATTTATCAAATGTGTTTCTACCAGTAGTTTAAACTGAACCTCCACTGTGGTACACACTGGACTCTGCCATTCCCAGTTCCCCATCCCCCAAAATTCAACATGATTTCTAGAAAATCTGCTATTRCTATTTATTTTTAATTAGGAAAATGAAAGTACCACGCATCTCTGTTAAAAGACTTCAGTAATTTGGGGACCTGCAAGGATGGAATTTATGTTCTCTTAACTGGGGTRCTACTCCCAATCACCACCAAGCCACAGGAAGAACATACTCTGCTATGAACGGGCAGCTCCTGAGAAAGCACCGTCCACGCYTGGCCGCTGCAGCAGAACGGTTCTCCAGACGCGGGACTCTTCCCCCAAGGAAACGTGGGGCAACGCATCACAGCAGCACTACGTACCGTCCTCTGTTCACGTCTCCATAACCCGGAGGAACCCACCGTTAAGAACTGGGGAAGACTCCAACGTGGAAAAACACAAAACACATTTCTAAATGCATGCCATACTGAGTATTGCTGCATGGCATCACATTTCTCATCTCAGAACTTATCTGAATTTATCTATACTCTATATAAAATGCTTGTACCTCTTCATATTGGAATTCTTTTATCTCCTCTGACCTGATATGAACCATTCAACCAGTTAAACAATGTAATGCATCAAAAATATGAAAGTTTGGAGTAAATACTTTAATTCCATCGTGAAATAGAGTAATACTGGAGATTAAAAAAGTGATTTTGGCTCTTCAGTTATGCCTTGTGCACAAAAAACACATCATTTTTAGAGTGCTAATCATTATTATTGCAGGTCTTCACAAAATTAAATATGCCTGCGATCAATACTAGGAGTGCTGGAATAAGGGAACCACTTACATCCTGATCACATATGACCTTAGGAATAATACTTGTATAAGGAATCAYTTGCTCAGTAAACAGAGTTTGTTGTTGCTATATCAGAACACAGCTGCCTAAAGCTTTACTTTTCCTAGGCACTACACCAAGGTTAGCACAGTATGCCAGTRAGACTAGCTGCAAAGAATAGGAGTAGATACACTACAGAGCAAGCCCAAGAAAAAAAACTTCATCTAAGTTCATCTTAGTTCATCGAAGAGTTCATCTAAGATAAAACCTAGAACTAGCTACTTTCAAATCCCCTAAGAAGATCTGGATGAGAAGCAGACAGTATGGCTTCCTCCCTCTTCTTCCTCCACATGCCTCTACACAATCTCCTTTATCTCTTTAAGTCTAGCTATAGGTTAGCATCAGGATTTCTTTTTTAAAAAAATCAGAAACTAAATAAAACAAAATAAAGGGATGCAACTGTATCTGAATATATGAAGAGTACCAGAGTAATTATAACTGACATCTTCATTTAGAAAGGTACCGCTCTAAGTCAGGCATCTCTAGTAGGTACCAGAATATGCAAGTTAAAAAATTTTGTTCATTTAATGWTAACTCCCAATTTGTATTTTAACATAGTATAAAATATTGTGGTTTATGAGTAACAAGTACTCAAAAGCTTTAAAAGTGTACCAGAAATCAACTCTCTACTTTATACCAGCCTGTACTCAGTATATCTGAGTGCTTCCTGCAGAAGYAGCCCTTGATTGTGGTTAGATGTACTCTTATATTGCTCTCCTCACAAGAGTATCCAACCATATTTACATTCTGTTTTAGAAAAACACGCTCCCCTGGGAAAGAAAAGCCATCCCTCTATTTTCTGCAATGCTTCATGCCMGTTAGGTTTCAAGTAATTTATTCAGGCACAGAAGAGGAGATCTCTTCTGTGGAACCTGTAAGAACTAACAAAAACTGAAAACAGTAACAGAAAAAAAGACGATGAAGTTCAGTACCAGCCCAACAATTTAGGAACACAATCATGTGAAATTCTTTTGCTTCAACAGAAGGAAATCACAGTACTTCATAATCTGACAGTGCCTACTTTCTCCAAGTTCTTAAGTGGTCTTCATGGCACTGAGACTGGAGTGGCTAACATATGTTGCACAATTGTGCTCGTCAAAGGATAAATCTTGGCTCAAGTATTAATATATTTATTCTCATACAGCAGAAGTTGAGCTAGTGAAACAGTATCATATTTAGGAGTTGTGAACCGAGAATGAAGCCTAGAGTGCCACACTACGCATACTGAAAGGGAATTTTTTTTTTTTTTTTTTAATTAGAGAATGAAATGCGCAGGAGAGCAAACTTCCCTAACCTGTACCTGCACACCTGACCGGAACAGAGCCTGCGAGCAAGGCCATGCACAGACACCCCTCCGAAGAACAACGCCTCCAGCGAGGACTTCTCAGTTTCTGCCCTTTTATCATTTCATAACAAATGGGCTCTAGCTACGTCAGATGGCAAATAGCAGTYTCCTGTATCCTGTTACAGTTCAAAGACGATCCATGTTCTGTTGGCATGCACCTTTCTTTTCATACTTAAAGAATAAAATGTGAGAGGAGATGGTCTCCATTAAAGACACAAATACCAATTTTGCAGCTAGTGATTCCATCTCTGAGTTAAGAACATCTTACAGTCAAATATCTAATAAATCATGTTTTGCAGCTGTCATCTCTAGTCCCTCAAGTAATTCTCAAAAGTTGAAGTGATTTTTTTTTAGCAGTTCTACCTAACTAAAAGATTTTTATTTAAAGCACAAGATTCCATGATGCACTCTGAAAGTATTTTTCCTGAATAATGCTATAAACTAAACCTTGATTTTATTGCTGTGCTTGTACAACTTTGTAGCTAGGCTATAACTAAAAGACTGAGGAGAACACTTGGTTAAAGATCATTTTACTTGTCTCCAGGGATGGAAGGCATCTTTACTAGGAGCCTATATAGGACAGAAATTTTTTATTTATTATTATTTTTTTTTAACAACTGCAAAATGAATGCTGAAWTTAAAAAGGCTTCAATTCACTGTCAAACATCACGATGGATCCAATTTTGACTGGTTTTGGCATAACCTTATCAGCATTTAGTAATGAACAACACTATCTGTAGTGGAAAACYGTTAAGAGTAGCTTAACTATGTATCAAGGAACCTCTGCAGCACCCCAGCATTAAATGCCACTTTTACAGTAGCATACCAAGTCAATTTTTTTGTTTAGTTAGAAAACACATTAAATCAATACTTGCCAAAGTTTTTCACCTTCCATTAGATGCAAAATGACTATAAAAAATTTGTTTTGGCAAATTGGTGCTTTGCTTATTTGTCATTATATTTTTCTGTATTTTGCTCAATTGCGTGGAACAAATTTCCATTTGTCTGGCCCTGTTATTGCTTATGCTGGCAACACAGTAATCTGCTCCTAGTATTATGAGTCTGACTCTTCTTTATTAACGTTAACTAACTAAAAAAAAAAAAGGCACTATTATCATACCCATTAGAAATCATTAGTAATGCACATTATATTTTCATAACCTCATGTAATTCCTTCTTTAAGGACAAAGACTCAGAAGCCAAATGGCTTTACATTATGTAGTATCAAGAACAACAAAAAGCAGAAAATGAAATGCATTAAAGAAATGTAAATGAGTTTGTTGTTGCTGGTTCTGGTGCTTTTTGGAAGACAACAACAACAAGATCACCTAAGGGGCTGGTCAGGCTGGGTTTTTGCTGGCTTTATTACCCAGCAGATGGAATGGCAAATGTGTGACATACGGAGCAAGCTATCTTATATGCCAGTTTGTTAAACAGATTGTCTTCATCATCTGACCACTGTTAGAAAGGCAATTGAAAACCACAGGCTTCTAGCTTCTCCATAATGAATGTTAAAAATGCAAATATGGAGCCATTTCTCACCCTTCAAATGGACTGTCAAAATCACACATGTAGTGAAAACTCTGCACAAACCAAGGTGGGTCACTACCATCCGCAATCCACATCCTGAAGACCCTCCGTGGGAGCCAGTGAGAATTTMCATCTGTAGGAAYTGGTCTTCAGTTCTTCGCTCACTAGTGTTMGGGGGGAAAAGAGTTCACAGTTCTGTCTGTGCAAAGCAACAAGAAACACTGCCTTAAACGTGCAAAAAAAGGACCCTCCATGCAAGGTCCCTGCGTAAGAAAAACTTGTGTATTTGTATGTGCTGACAACGTTCTAGGGAACCTAGGGAACCTATAGGTTTAGTATAGAACCTTTTCCTCACTAGCAAATTTCATCTTCAAAGCTTCCTTCTTCCCAATAAGCCAAGCCCAAGGAGTTGGCAACAGYGAGTCCTATGAGAAGAACAAAGTGCACAAATATGCTCAGAAAGATACTTGGAACTATTACTGTGTAAGAGATGCAACCTTACGGTGAGCCTACAGCAATCTCTCTGTAATGTATATGTTACTTAGCATGCAAGCTGTTGCAATACCTTTTAAATCCAGGGAATAACACCTCCTTCAGGGAGTTTCAAAGGGGAGCATTGCTTTAAACACTTGCAAAGCAAGCTACACACAGCTCACAGGCAGTTGGTTCGCAGTTGAATATAATGCTGGCTTAAGTGTCAGTTAGATGCATTTTAGTGAGAAATGTACCATTTCCTCCTAGCATCATTAAGCCATGAATGCAAACGATTAGCAGAACTACAACTGCTAGGTTCAAGCCGTCTTAACATTTATGTTAGTACATCCTAGCGCAGTGACACGGTTTCAGCCTGTGCCACTAGATTACTTTCATTAATTTCAACTTTAATCCATTCTCTCCACTCATGCTTCTAGATAATATTATGTTTTTGTTTTTTTCTTCTTTAATTTCAATAGCATTTCCATATTGCTTCCTTTGGTAAATGCTTAACTGGGCCTGTGCCTTTGAAAAAAATGAACTAAACATTTTTCAGTTCGAAACTTGAGCTTTTTTGCTTTACAGAGACATTTAAAAAGAAATAATGTTATTTACTCTTTTTAAAGATATTTTGTTTATGTTGATTCCTCGTAATACTTTTATACAATTAGATGTTACTGCTCTACTTTTATAGAAGGGTAAAAAGACAGATTAAGTGAGCCTCTCCAAGGCGCTGCCTTGGACAAATAAGAATGAAGGCTAATAAATACATTTTAGAAGCTGTATTTAAAAAAAATAGTTCTGTGAGAGGTTGTTTTTTTTTTTTTTTTTTTTTTTTTTTTTTTTTTTTTTAAGACAAGAGTATTTCTTCTGGTGAGTTTTTTTGGAAAACTGAAAACAAGAAGATTCTTCTGAAAATATTATGTGCCTTTTGTTTTCAGTTCAAGATTTTTTTTTAATGAAGCGGCACAATTTTATGCTGCGTAATAATACCAAATTTTCAGCCCAGCTCTAATTAGACTTGCAGTTCAATAGTCCGCCTTCAACTTCATACTCTGTGTTTTGAATTAGAGATGCTCCAATACACATTACCGATTCTAAATACTGATAGATACTAAGTTTTCACCTTTTTAAATGCGTGACTATATTTTAAAAGACCCCCCCCAAAAATCCCATGAACAGTTAGTAAGAGCAGACAGTGAGATAGCTCAGCAAATATGACCGGTGACCCAGAAAAGCCTGCTGAGCCTGGAAGATGGCGACAAGGCCTGCAGAGCACACCGGGGGAATCTCCAACACGCTCTCTGAAATCACAGACCACAGACTGACCCGGGAGCCCATCTGAAATCAAAGGCAGGCAGGCAGACACGCTCCCCTTAAARCAGAGAGGAAAACAAACGTTGTACAACGAAGTTTGAATCTTCACAGTCCAATTAGCCAAATCAAATGCCATTTTTAAATTTGACTTCTTGAGTTAAGGCAGTTTTTAGTACTTGCATGRTACGTAAAACAATTAGAGTTCTACCTTGTTCAGTCTAAACTCAGGCATCCTCACGCAGTTAGGGCACAGCTTATTCCAGAGGTATACTTCCGCTGCATTTATTGGAACTAYCTTGAAGCAAGATACTATTCAACATGAGTAAAGGGATCACAATCTAAATTATTATAAACTTCTTAAGAAGTAATCATTTCTCTCTTAAAATATTAAGTCCAAAAACAGCAATGACCAAYAGAGATCCTCAGGATTTGTAGGAACAGTTTAAAGCACCACAAAAACAGGAGAAAGTAGCCAAAGTTAAAATTGTCATATTAATCTAATCTAGTACCCTAAATAAAGTTGGGGGTGAGGGAAGGGATTTTTTAGATCACTTAGGTGCCTCAAAGCATATCTTTTTTCCCCCTCCTTTTATTTATTTTCCTCCTTCATATGAATTACGTGGTCCATGAATTGTAACAGAAATGCTGTTTCGGATCCTTATGTGATTTTGAAAATTCTTCCTAAAGACTAGGTTTTGAGGAATCCTGGTGAAAAAAGCACTCAGGTCTCTCTGAAATAAGCACAAATTAGACATCAAATTTCCATGGTTTCCTTCAAAAGCCCTGTCAGAAAACTGAAATATAAAAAGTGTCAGATGATATGGCTTAGAAAAATTCTTGTTTTCTAATGCATTTCAGTGACCCTGCTGCAAGAATTCCCCCTCAAGAGCAGGAAGTAGTTTAGTTCRCTTTAATTTGGAAAAGCAGAAGTAGAATCAGTTGCTATTTCCAGTAAAAGACCAGGTCATTCATGAGGAAGAATTCTGTTTCTTCTGGCAGAATAACTCAGTAGAGGCCCCAATGGAGAATATATATGATACTAAACGAGTATAATTCTCTTAGAAAGAAATAAGGACACAACATACAACTTAGACGGTAAAGGACAATGAAATGCATCAATATTTCCTTTTCAGATAAGTCGACTTTAACATCTCTAACATTTTAATCCTTAGTTTTAACTGTAAGTGAAATGTTTCCATCATAAATGGTAACACATGCCAATTAATAGTTGCAAGAAAACATCTGTTCTTGCTTTGAAGTAGTAAACACGTGCTATGACAGAAGAAGTTAAGATTATGGTAGAACATTGCCTAGATTGTATCCTCTTTTCTAATTGGAATTTTAATTGTCTTTTGTCTCTTTAAAATCACATGCTATTTGATACTTCCAAAAGCTTTCAATTAATCTGAGAAACTAAAAAAACAAACAAACAAAAATCCCACTCAGTGCATTTGCTGAAAGAAAAAAAAAAAAACCCAAAACATCAAGGGTGGAGCTAAGGCAGCCTTTCCTTAAAGGTATAGTTATGATTCACAACGATTTAAGTAAGAGCTGATTTAGGCCAGTGCTGAATGAATCTGAAGATCTTATTTCAATTATTCATAATCAGACTCAGTATAAATTATAATAGAGAAGAAAAAGCAAGAAAAATAGTATCTCCCCAGTTTTTTTTTTTAAGTCTCATCATACCTGTCAATGAATCTGCCTAATTAATAAAAATTCACTTCTGAATATTGTATCTCGGTCCAAGCTATCATCAAAAAATGCATGCAGAAGTTGTTAACCTTTAAAGCCCCCTTCAGTACAGCCTGAATTGCTAACCTAGGTTGCTAAATATGGTATTTAGCAGGAGTTTAAACCACTTAAATTAAAATTGGCAATTGTGGGAAAACAGAAAAACAATCTGTTTTCATTTTAGATGCTTTTACCTGTATTGTCTACTCCACGGACAGATTAACATACCACATAAAAATTTTTATGCCATCATACTCTCTACCATTGGAGAAATTGGCCAAAATAACAGATCTGCCAAAGAAAGAAAAGGTTCTTACAGAATAAGTGTCCTACGCTATGCTGGGTGTCATAAAATAAACAGCATTTCTGAAGTGAATGATACAAAGCAGCATGTTTCAAAATTAGTATCATTACTGTAACCCTGTTGCTATGGTCAATATGGATCACCAAGTCATGGTAACCGCTTCATTCCAAAATGAAATGATTAGAGGGGCAGGTCAGTGTATCATCATGTATTTCGAAAGGCTTGTTAGTTAACAAACTGGTACTTCTAAGACCATTATATTATTTTTCTTTTGGCYCTCATACCAATCTTCCACAGGACTTAATTAAGTAAAAGCATCAACTGGATCAGTAAAGCTTTCCTTACTGAACCTGTGACAAATTTTCAAGTATTCATCAGAATTCTGTCAAATCAGATTACCTTTAAACTAGTACACTTTACACAGGAAAACAGATAAAATACATTTTTGACTTATTCAATGAATTACTGTGACAAGTGAGCAGCTTGTGAGTGGGATGGAGGGCATGAATCTGATAAATAAATGAGAAATCTCTTCAGAGTGCAGGAGCCAAGCAGGACTCTGCCACCAGACCCTTTGTGCGTTGCTTCATATAAAACAGTTGCTTCTAAAATGAAAGACAGTAAAAACTACCTACTTGTGAGCAAACCCTTTAGCAGACTGTTTGTTACGGGCAGCTGCTATCAGGAAAYTGATATTAGCACTAAGGCTCAGATCTGTATCCCCGACTTGTGTGGAGTGAAATCCTACACAATCTGCTGAAACGTATGAGGGTTTGGTCCCAAAGGAGCAGAAACRAAGCCTGAGTAAGAGTTCTGCATCCCAGACTAGAAGCCAAGGAACAAATCTTCACAGAATCCCACATCACCAGTGGGGCAAAAAGAAAACTTGAATTGTTTTATCCAGTTAAAACACAGTCTTTACAGCTCTTTATGACCGCACATATCTMTCCCAGGAAATCAGGATAGAGCTACCTGAGTCCGAACTGTTGGTGCCAGAGACTTCCCTTACTGCAAGAATCCCTTACAAGAACCAAGAAATTCTGAAGAAACATTTTTGTCCTAYGTCTATACCGAAGATAGTAAGATTTATTCAGCATTAAAAAATATAGGACGAACTGGCCACCATCTTCCTCATGTATCTCAAAAACTGTTTCCGGTTCTTAAATTAGGAAGAAAATGATACGCTCAAGGTTCATTTATGTACGGAAAATGGCTTCTTGCTCTTAACAGTGACCACGCCAAAGGCCTCCTGACTACCAGCAAACACCTCTCCCAGCGGAGAAGCTGCGACGCGGCTCTCGGCGCCCCGGGGATGCCCCAGTACCACATTACCGGAGGTACGTGTCTCCCCCCGGGAGCCGAGCGTTGCTCAGTCGGAGCGAGTTTCGCCACCCGCAACCTCGGCAACCCCAGCAATGAGCAACGGAGCACAGAGGGAGCAAAAGCTTACTTAAATGCACCACAACTATTACTTACCAAGAGCATATTATATATATTGACAAAGAGTATAAAAGCAAACTGGGAGCTGAAATAAGATGGTTGCGTTTCAGTAACCAAGCAATTCTCTTTTTGCATATTTGCATGCCCCTCCAAAAGGTACATTACTRTATTCCAGGTTTAAAACTAACACCTTTTTTTATAGACAGACAGAGAGACAAGTGGCCACCATAGCAAACTTAAGCTGGTATAAAGTTTATTCCTATTTATGTAGGAGAAAAGCCAGACTAGCTAAAGTACGCAAGTGTAACTGCATTACAGGAAGTTATCTGTACATATCTAAATACACGGAGCTTTAGAGAGAAATAAATATCAGAAGGGGCTAAAAATATAAAATAAAGAAAACAYAGGCGGAACTCATAGAGAAGAGAATCACTCATGGATATGGCTGTGTCCATACATTTTCCTTTTTTACTCCAGGTACGTATTTCCCACTGACTTCAATGAGCATCCTGTATATAGGTCAATAACAGGACACAGAAAACCTAAGTGAGACCGCTATGCTAATGTCATTCTACAAAAGGCTAGCATTATTTGTAGAATAATCATTTTAAACATCTTCTCCAACAGAAAACTCGCTATGTTTCTACTGATGTCACTAAAAATTAAAAAGGCTAAAAAGATCAATTGCACAAAAACATAACAGTAACAGCCCATCCAAAAAACATTGTAAATTCCTTTTTATTACTGTATCAGTTTACTTCCTTTAATTTCATCCATCTCCGTAGAAATAATGAAAGAATGACAGCAAATGAACTTTTATAATTATAAAAATAGTGACTTCCATCTGCTAGAACTTGGAATTGCTGGGTCCCAACAATTTGCAGGCAGGCTTGATGCAAGAATCTATTTTTCTTGATAAGAACTGTATTCTGCTTGAGTAGAATATAATTAGGTAGCATGACTGACACGTGCTGTCACTTTGCACTACAACGCACTGAAAACAAACACCCACCCCCTTACCCACCCCCAACATGCCAGACCCACAATGTACAYGCTTGGACTACCAGGGAAACGGGAGCTTTGAAAATTCTTGGGACAYGATGCGGAACATCACAGCAAATGCGTCTTTCCACTGTGGCACGCTCTGGAGGACTAACATCTCGGCATTCCTGTCCACAAGTCAGTACGTTATTGAGACGAGCAGCAAGCAAATGCTAATAAGGAACAGTAATACTGAGATGGTGATACTAAGACTCTGGGAAAAACAGAATGCAAAATCAGAGYACAGCACTCCCCATTTTTAGTCTATAGTACCTGAGCAAAAATTCAGATCTTCAGAAGTCCTTAAGTGACCTCATAGCATCATGTTCCTATTCTTTTTGCACCTCAGATTTTTATGTAATTATCAGTTTAATTGTTTACCGCAGCGCATGCTAGATACACTCCGTGTTGTCAAATGAACAGATAAACTGAATAGACTGAATCATTCAACCATTTTCAGGAAGATTAAGTATACTTTATCCCTAAATGAGTCCACCAGAACTTTGTGGATCAATACAACAAACAAATGAGCTGCAAGTGTGAAGCTTATGTATCTTACCCTGCTCAGTCTTCCCATGCAGAAAAACACTGAGAAATGAACTCTCTTGGGGCGTACTGGGAGAAGTTTGCAGTGCTACCATTTAAATTGTAACTGTGCTTTAGAAAAAAGGTTCTTCCTAGCAATTTCTATCAGCAATGTTTTTTCACATAAAAGAGGAGGAAAAAGAAATATTTAAGTATAAATTCAGGTCTAGCAAATAATTTATTAGCCAAAGTCTTGTAGCAGTACCCCCCAAAAAAGAGCACTCCCACTCTCAAATATGCAGACTTCTATKGGCAGCTTGTCTGTAGCTTGAGGTTTTGCTTATTTAGAAGAATCAAATCCCTTCAGGCTCATCACAGAGGGAAAACAATTCTGATTTCAAGGTATGCTTTGAGTACTTTATTATATTTTCCCTTTAACGTTAAAATTTTTCACAGACAAATGGCACTTCTGAAAGGGACCTTCTCTTTTCCTCTTGGATAGCTCCAACTGTAAAATGTTTGTCTGATAAGTCGGTGACTGAGTGAAAGTAGAAATTTTACTTTAAATGCCAACAGATTTTCAGCATCAGAAGAGTCCAACTTATTGCTCCACTGAAACAAAATTAAGAGTAGAAATCCCACAGAAAATCACTTTTTATACGATGCCTTCTAAGTATATTTCTCATTTATTTAAATCTTGCAGGAAATCACTCCCAATAAACACTCAGAATTAAGGCAAGGCTAAATAGTATCAGGTTAAATACCATTATTATTCACTGAGGACAATTATCTCTCCAAACTTAAATTGTTTCAGATGATTGTGGTTAAACCTATCAACCACTTTCCTACAAGAATTAAACTTGAGATTTCTAATGGAATCTAGACCACTAAATCCCAGTGGCTGCAGTAAGGCTCAGGCTCCTGAAAGGGTCCGGCATTGGTGGATAAATCTTAGCCTTCCAATATAAGACTAGATCCGACTATCTTGACTATACTGAGGGATGAGCTGCTTTTCATGTTATACAGTTGTCAGTTTTTCAACGAGGACAGCTCCTCTGAACAGGAGGAGGTTAAAAACTCATCCTTTCTCCTGCTGACCCCGTTATTATTCAATATATAACTAGCTTTTCATGAACCGAAGAGTACACAAGTTAACAAGCGGCAAAACTGTTGACAKTTAAAGATCATTTAAGTTTGTGTTTCCTCGCAGTGAAAAAGTGCGAGGAATATCCAAGTATTTACTTGCCTGGCTGCTTTACTGTAAAAATAGTCACGCTACACTGCAATCAACTCAGGCACCCACAGAGAAATTAGGTCTCCTAAACGAAGGACTAAATAGTTCCATTTCTCATCATAATATATGCCTTTGCTTGTGTATAAGCACATACACAGTGATGTGCTCAAAACCTTTCCAATACTCGTCAGTAGTGCTCTGCAATGCTGTTATATTTTTAAACTCTCACCCACCTGTTGGTGGACATAGTTGCAACACTGCAGGTCTGCCTATTCAAAATATGCTGTTTTTTCTTTTAACTTAGGAGGGATAGAGGGCTTATTATCTGTACATGTGCATTGCTACAGCAACTTGTATACGTATTTTATTTCTTTTAGCTATTTATTCTTGCTTGTATGTATCTTAAGAAAGGCCACACACGAAATTTGAGCTGTAAAGTAAGTCAGAATTTATTGATATGGCTCTGCTATGAGAGCTCAATAGGTATGCAGCAGAGCAAGAGGGGTAAAGGGGCTGAATTATTCATTGAACTTTTAAGCATCAACAAATAACACTGGTAGTGAAGAATGCATGTTTTGCAGTAGTAGATGTGAGGTGTACACATAAAAGAAAACAGATGTTCCAAAAAAACATGAGAATATTACAAAGCCTGCTTTTTATAAGTAATTCTGAAGCAAAAAAGACACTAGCATGTTATTTACAGGAGGCACACAGCACAAGTGTTTAAATTTTATTTAGTGTAACATCTTGAACACTGTACCTACTGTATCAGCTTACAGTGAAGAGCTAAACTGATAAAACAACTGATAAAAGGAAAAGTCTTTCTTATCAAACAATTACAGTCCTGCAATAAAATAGCTGTTACCAACATAAACTTAGTATGAGAAATGAAAATATGTGAACTATACCCAACTCTCTCTCTCTGTGTGTATATATACACACACACACTCTCTGTAAGAAATCTTTAATATAAATAATTAAAATGCTCAGGCATTATTTCTGTTTTCAAACTTCACTGAAAATGTAGAATGTAAGACAGAAAAGCAAGTAAGGTGTAAAACAGTTAAGGATTCATATATACATGCACATAAGCATACCTATTATTTCCAGTTCAGAATCTGGCTCGCACAGAATCACTTTGTCAAATTTTCAATTTATAAACACAGAGACCCTGAGTCAGTTAAAAAAAAAAAAAAAAAAAAAAAAAAAAAAAAAAAAAAAAAAAAAGAAAAAGAAACTTGTGTAAGTTTCAAGAAAAGGACTGTGTAAACCATTAAGCTCAGCTTCAAAATTAAGCACCTTCTAAGATTACTGAAATTCAGACACTGCAGCTGGGATGCCTAGAAGGATGAGGGAGGATGGAGCTACTTGTCAGCAGCCGCAAGGATGAGCAAATCTGTAGGAATAAGAGACCAGTGCAACCCACTGCAAGACAGCGTTGAGAACCTAAGAAATAGACTCARCATATTAGCTGGTATATTCATCTTTGTCTAAATACTCAAGCTGTTGTATAAGGCAAAGCCTGTCAACAAGTGGAGAACAAACTTCTCTCAGGGTTTCAAATATTGACTATTCCACTGTCATTATGGCGCTTTCACAGGTACAACACCACAAAACTTGTCTATTCAGCAAATAGAAATTAAATAAGGTATAACGAGTAGGACTTCATAATATGTCTATTCCCTCTATCCCCATACCTACCCCCAGCATAAGTGGTATTGCAGCTGGAGGTAGTGCTGATACACTGTTTGGAATTAATCAGAATCATTTTGGTTCACCTGGATCAGACCTGGGGGAACAGCAGRCAGGCAGCAAGGTTTACTCTTGCTTGACAGATAATTGAAACTACCATGGACTCTAGGCTTTTTGATTTAAACAAAAGAAAATAAGCTTTTTTAAGGTAAAATGTCTTACTAACTTTAGTAAGTACTAACAATACAGTACTAACTTTAACCAGATTCATTTTATAGCATGCACCCCTCAAATCATTGCTGAGTGTAAGCAAGCCTTAGTCATCAAACACAAATGGGAGCACAATTCCTATTTGAATTAACAGTGAAAACAATACAACAATGAAAATAAACAGTGAAAATGGGAAGCTGATACTCTACCATATGATGCAACACTGTTTTCATGCTGAATTAACATTTGTCCAAAGGTATTTAACTTGCAGTTTGAAAATACTTGCTTTTACTACTATGGTATTTTTGTGAAAGATCCAGAAACTGTAATATTTCACATCATCTGTGTACTTCAATCTGTTTTGATTTCAGCTTTTGTTGGTTTAATCCTAACATCTTAACCCTCGTCTACTGCTACATCTTCTGAAGGATGGATGACTTATGGTGTCATTTGGTGTGTGTGTGGGGGGAAGGCTGGCGTTTAATCTTAATTTCKGTTATCATTTTGTACCTCAGTGAATGCAAATATTCTGCTCCTCCTTTTTAGTTTCGTAACTAACTCCAGTTAGTTATGTTTTATCATACAGACTTTTCAAATTTCCCATCTGCTTCTTAAAACCTAGGAAACATGAGAACGGCCACACCAGGTTAGATCAATACTGTGCCAACACGGTACCCTGCCTCTGACAGTGGCCAAGACCCAATGCCTAGGAAAGGGTAGGAGATCTTGGGCAATCCAAAAACGYTCCCCTTAGCCTGAGGCACTTTGTGGTGCAGGAGCTCTTTCCGTAATAAAACAGATTTCCCACTTCTGCTTTTCTTTGGGTTACTTTGAGAATTTGWTGTTCTAACTGCTCTCATTAACCAGAGCAAGAAAGCAAAGCACAGGAATTTTGGCTCCTGTGGATCACATCAAACTTACCAAAAAAGTTCAAGTTCCTGCCTCCCTGGCATGCACTTGCCCTGCTTGCCACTTSTGCCAGAGGGGACTGTACATCTAGCAGAGGCAGCAGGGACAGATGCGTGTCCCTGTCTCAATGGTTGCAGCTCACACTTTGAGTCAGCACAAAAATAACTTGGAGCAGGAACYGCAGTCATTCCTATCTGCTGCTCCTGCTGTGGCATTACTGACCCTGTGACAGCGAAAGAGAGAGAGACAGAGAGAGGCAGAGAGGCAGCGGATAACAGGCATCCGTAACGCCTTGAACTGCRGCAACTGCAACCGGAGGAATACTGTTGAGATTTGACATCGGCAAAGACTATCACGTTACTGAGGATAGCTCCAGGCACAAGCAGCTTGGAGCCTGACTCTGGCAGCGGCTGATAAATCCAGACAGACTGAATTTGAGGGGAAATAACAGTGGAGTGGATATTTCTCATATGTCACATGTTAGACCACTTGTTAAAAGGATATTTAAGACAGGCATTGCTTCCTATTTTCACTAAAAACTTCATAAATTTGCTAATTACAAAAATTAGCTAGATCTCAAAAACCATCACCTCTATGTCAGCATGGCAGAGCCTCCTTCTTGTGACACAAGTCACTTCCTCAGTGAGTTATCATCCTTGAACATTTGGTTACTCCTTTCCCACGCCAGGCCAAGATACCATCGAAAAGCACAAGAAGTAGTTTATAGCTTTAAAAACTCCTAAATAAGAAAACAGAGTTGCGATGAATTCTCCTCTCATTTCCTAGTAACATATGTATACCTCTATATAGAAGAAATTCAGTTGTTTTAAAGTCTGTATAAAAAAAATACCTTTTCCAAAGAATGGAGTAATTCAACAGTACTTCCACACTGAATTAACCGCAGCAATTATTTGTTATTTTGCTTTACTGCAAAGAATGAGAGCTATACATGAAATGAAAGCCTTATAAAATACAGCTCTATACTGAACTTTAGCATTATTTCTTGGACACTAATTTTGTATCCTGGTATCTTTGATACCATTGTTAGAACAAGCAGCTGACCCTTACAGAGAGATTCTGTAAATGTCAGTAGTACCTACACGTCTCRAGCAAGACCAGAAAGAATCCCATCCTGATAGGACCTGAGTAAGTCATGGCTAGGGGCCAATTATTCAGTTATCCGAGTAACTTCCAATTTGATAACTGAGASGACACAGAGGTACAGAAGCGTAAAGTGAGGTTGTAAATTAAATCAGGAGTAGAACAGCGATGGACACAAATATTTCTAAACCTGATTCACTGTTGCATCCACTGAAATGCTCAGTCCTATTCCTACTAGCCCCCCCGCACAATACCAAGGATTGTTTTTAGAAGGCTTAAAAGGATCAGTCCTTACCAGACTTTTGCCTGCTGCTCTAGAAGATACTCCAGGAAGATGACTGCACTCCCTTTACAAGCCTTATTACTACAACTAAGAGAACCGGAGCAGAAACTCCCCGGCAGGCAGTTCTACTCTCGCAGAAGCGTGTGAATGACCCTACAGCCGAACCGCACAGCTAGGCGGCCTCCCAGTGTACCCTATCACACCCCAGGAACCCTTTCAGCACAACATGAGCTACAGTAATCTTAGGAAAAGGCTGTGTGGCCCATAAAGAAATGTAAGAGAGAAAAGCACCATGCTACCATTTCTGTATCATCTTTTTACTCCGTTTAAGATTTCAAACATAGGTCTGCTTTGCTGGGAAGATGTCAGTCCACCTAGAAGCCATTCTGACTGACTCATTTTGAGTCAGCAGTTCCCCGGCAGAAGTTAGACCTACAAGGAGAAAGGAGCCTCATTGCTCTATGCTGTCGAGCACCGAGATTTTACAATTGCATCTACTAATATCTCCTGCTAACACCCTGCTTATTATTTAGTAACATCCGGCTAGCGAGTGCACATTTCCTTTTCATGTCCTTCATCCTATGTTGTCATGGTTCTGTATTTCTCCACGTGTAACTGAAAATCCATCTACCTAACCTGAATTCAAGCCTATCTAAACCACTCTAAAGTTTATTGCTTTCTTTGGCAGTTTCAGCTCAACAGAGGATTTCATCACATTTCAAGTTCTTTCTCTTTAGTCTTTAAACACAAGGCAAACAAAATCCTTCTTAATAGCTTTCTATCTRGAACACAATCAATTCACTTCCTTTGTATCAGACTGTGTCAACTCACGTGTTTTCTGGGTGCTAGTCTCTGACGCTACCCTTCTCAGGGCCCCAGTCCTTTCTGCAATTTCTGACTTTGTGCTTTAGTCATTTGTAGCTCAATTCCAAAACAGTTAATCAGGTAACTTCTCCCCCATCACACCAGAGAGGARAGGTGAGAAGTCTCTTAACGTCTCCCCACAAAGCTTACTGTATAAAATCCTCCAAAAGTTCAAGGAAAAAAAAAAGAGGAAAGATTAGATGCGGCATATAGTTCACTCCCAGAGATGTCTATCAAAGGGATCACTATCTAAGCTCCAGATGGCAGGTCTCCTACAGGAAGCAGCTGGTCCTTTGGCAGCATGTCCTCAGAAAGTGCCAATGGCTAAGTCCGTCTGTGGTGATTCAGGGCCACCACAGGAATATTGTGCTGAAATTATTTCAGCTGTACAAGCTGAACAATGAGTGGACTAGAGATGGTGGCCAGACCCACTGCTTTATCGCGTTATCATCCATCATGCCATACTTACTGTGCTCTATAGAGGAACATTCAAAAGTACCATGTACTTCTAACTCTTTTTAATATAACCGCAAAGCATATTGGTAAACTTGATCTATTACCAGGGCACCGGTGTCTCCAATTCCTTCAAGCACTGACATATGTTACTGCGTGTGTAAAACTTACAGCACTAAGCTGTGCAAGAAAAAGAACAGCACGTTATCTTTTTACGCACAACAGATGATACTCTTAATTCCTTGCTTAATTTTACTCAGCCCTTAATCAGAATAAATTTTGAAATTTAAGTTCGGTATTACTTGATTTACTATACTTCCTAAACTTAATGCATTCCATATCCAATATGCTAACCCTAAACTGATTTTTGTCAAATCTCCCCTATTTCTGATCAGTACGTTAAAGTACAGTTCAATTTATTTCCTCCTTTCATAAACTTTATTGAGAGGCATAATTAATTTGCTTTACCTACAAGTCCTTTAGAATCTCCTTAGGGTAGGAGAGGAGTCACTTATCTCCAGTCACACTTTTCAAGTCAAACACTACCTAGTTCCTTTTCCTTCTATAGAAAACTCTCCTCAACATTTTTAAGATGCTGATCAGAGATTCCTCATTACAATGTTTCTAAGATGACCAGCTAGCTTCTCCAAATGGTGGTTTTACTCAGTAGGTGCTCAGCAAATGTGTTTTGAGCTCCTGGGTAATGCACACAAGATTCATAACATTGATCTTTTCCACACCAGCTGTATTAGTCAACAGAGAATCTAGTCCCTTAAAGATCAGAACACCTTCTAGCTTACCGAAGTACACTGCTAGCTTAGGAAATGGACAATGACACACAATGTCAAGGTTTCCAGTAGGCTGCAAAGCCCTGCTCGCTCCACACATCGGTGGCACCAGCTGTAGCCCAATTAAACTCARTAGTGCACAGGTGTTCCCAGAAATGAGTAACAAAAGCAAACTTCCCTTTAGGGATCTTAAAAAAAAAAATTAAAGTCCTTTAACTTCTTCCAAAAACCAAACAGAAAGAGAAAATGGGAAAGAGAATGACATACAGAGGAATAACAAGAATCGGAACTATAACTTAATTAAATTTAATATGTTTGATATAATTAGAAAATACATGTACTCATCCTTTACCTGTACAAGTAAAGACTCATGAAACATATTAGGGCTTTGACATGAAAGCACACTTCTGTTTTTGCCCTATTTTAAAGGAGCTCTTTTAACTTGGAAAAGTAGCATGAATCACCCAAAAGACAAAATGTAGTATTTTTAAGTTCTGCTGATCTGAAGCTTCATCTTTTATCAACATCTGAAAGCAATCTGCAGCAAAGAAATTTTTGCATAAAAGTCACTCTCTCAACTCCCTACAACTTTTGGCAATTGTTCAATATCTCCGAGTAATTCATGTGAAATACCAAATGTAAAATGAGACTACCTAATTTTAGAAACTTCAGAAAGCTCACAACTGCAATACTCCAGAGAGCCAACTGAAAGAGGAAAATAAGGAAATTAATTCTATTAAAATGTATTAATAAACAAAAACATTTAATTTGCCTTAGAAATTTAATTCTTCRCTAAACGAAATCCACTTCATTTTCAAGCTAATAAATTAATCAATTCGGAGATTTGATGAGTTTCATTCATCAGTAAAATATTATTTCATTAAGGCAATAAACTTGCTCTGACAAAATGAGCAAGTGCCTGTTTATTAATTAAACTACTAGAGAGCCAAGATACTACAGTACAGTTGTCAGCACGTAAGATTCACAGATTAACATTCTCTTTTTAAAAATTAAGAGTACTTATACTAAGTAATTGATCTTATTCTCTTAATAGAAACTCTAAGAGAAGCTGTGTGGCCATACAGACAGTACAAACAATAAAAAGTTAATTATACTGGGAACAACACAGTCTTTTCAAGTGGAGGCAGTATTTAACTTTATTGATATGGCCAGCCAATACCATTGAATATCACTGGCAGACGGTCAATTGTCTTATAAATTATTCTAATACACTAACTGGCAACACAGCAGATTTTCAGCTCGTAAAAAGAAATACCATTAACACTTACTCCCTGACCTGTTTGTTTGTAATTTAATAAGGTAACAGCAATTCTACAAAATGGATTGTTCGATAAACGAGAAGCAGGTATTCCAGCACGCAAGATACTCCGAATTACCGCAGTCCGCGAGGCGGCTGCCTTTGGTAGGCCACGGGACAACATCAGCTCCCGAAATAGCCATTACAACAACTGCAGGGTGGTAATGTGGAATATTTTCAGTTCTGCAGCTCCTGGATGCAGGAGCTAGATGGACTGGGAGAACTGAGCTCGTTGTCTCTGTAAGAGATCTCAGAAGCCCTCAAAAGGCGTTTGGAAAATTAATGATCTCAGCTAAAAGATTGGATGCATTTAGCCAAGGTCTGTGATATTTTACAAGTTTCTTTTATACCGAAGTGCAGGAATGAATCAAGGCAGAAGAAACAATACCTTGTGAACTAAAACTGGAAAAAARGATCACTGATTCTCTGGGACTTGAAACCTGAATCTTATACCGTGCTCTTCTTGTGCTAATATAAATGACTTAGCTTACTGCTCCACTGCACTGCACTATACCAAAGCTCTTTGAAAGAGGCAAAAAGACAAAGCTCCACAGAATCCTTGAAACCCCATTCATRTAAAAACTGTTTAGTTTGCTGACAGACTCAGAGACAGGACGAGAGATTTCTGCCCYGAGCTAAAATCACATCCCTTCTTTGGCAAAGGATGCCAACACTGGTATTAGGAAAGTTTTTCAAAGCAACAGCCATCAATAATTTGTTATCAATTTGTGCCTAAAAATAATGATCCTTACCTCTCTTTCATTCTTAACAGCATTGGAGATGCTGCTTGATGACCACAGTACTCGTGAAAAACTCTCTTTTTTTAATTAGGGTTGCATGGAAATAGAAATCTCAATGTAAAATAGCAAAGTTGCTCTGTGAATTAACAAGACTCCTATCCATTCTATTTCTGATTCAGTCTTAAAATCAGTCAGGCAACTTACTTTTCAAGAAGCATTTCACAAGCTTGGTCCTGTTCCCAGCAAAGTACAAAGCTGTAAGCTCACAGACTATGAAAAATAGTTCTACAGATGCTRCATAACTTCTGCCTAAGCTTGCTTGGAAAAACTCAGGGCAAGAAGTTTTTGAAGAATAAAATCACCACCTTTTCAGGACTACTTTGCTTTCACTAATATTTAAACATTCAAAGGCTCAATAAGCAAACACAAAGGTAATATCCAAGAAATGACCAAAAAAAAAAAAAAAGATTTAATTCACTGTTTAAAGCTTCAAGAGAGGCTGGAACACTGCTAAAAAGATACATTTTAAGACTGTTTTTTGAAGCTGCTCTCAGAGAGCTCTTTGCTAAAATCCTGCTTAACAGTGAAGAATGGGTTGAAAAGCAACCAAGAAAGGAATTAAATTTTTCATCCTTTGATGACTTTTTTCTTGGTACCTAGTAAACCTAATTAATGCACTCTGGACAATTTCGGGGGCAGACATGCCCTTCAGCATTAAAAATATTTTTTGTTAACACCAGTAAGAATCCTGAAGACATCAGAGTAGGATTTTTTTTTCCAAAACTGTTTTAAGTTCTATCTGTAAGAACATACAATAAAGAAATGCTTCAGATGCCTTATGTATGTCACACTTCAAAATACATATTACACTTCATAATACACTGCAGCAACTGACTTTACACAGACGTGAGCTGTTTGGGGGTTCTGTCTCAATTYCTGAGCAAGGGTCTAAGGGCAGAAAGGAAAATATGGCTTAAGCCAGCAGTTTAGTCATGATTCTCACATGTACAAAAGATATTAGGATTAGCATTATTATGCTACCAGTACCGCCCATTAAATAGAGAAWGTAGAGTCAAGTTCCACCATTCAACGCACATTTTGGGGAACAAGGGAGCCTTTACAGACTCCTGCTTCCTTGTGCAGACACACAGCACATCACAATTTGGCCCTGAATTTCAAGAACAGCTCAATGGTTTCTCCCAGTTTCATTCCACTGGTCYGGAGGGCTTTTCTACAAAGGTTGGAGATGAAATAGAAATAAAATAATAAAATAAAAATCCTTCTGACTGCAAATATAACCAAGGGAGAACTCAATTTTAGAAAGCCTTGAAAGGCATTAAAACGTTATAATGAGATTTTTTTTTTCTCCTTATACAACAGTGGATAATCCTCAGAATTACAAGTCTCTTTTTACATATAGTCATAAATTACGTTGTTAAAATATTGATATAGTCAGACCTGGTTAATTCAAGCCGGTTTTGCTTCTCATTAAGGTTTAACAGAGGCTGAAGCACATACGGTAGAACATCTTTCAGACTTTGGGACACGGGGAATACAGCGAACATGAATTAGGCTGGAATACAACAGCAACCGAATTGCATGAGAAATAAAGAGAACACTGATGTGGAGAAAATGTTTTTCTCTTGGGCTAATGGTAAGAGACAGAAATACAGACAACCAACCTCCCAGGAGAGTTACCATGCGAGTAAGTCTTCTGTAGCCTCTCTCAACTGCCACCTTCTTTGCCCAGAGAGCTCCCCTAGCTTTTATCAGAAMCCCTCCCTGCACCCGAAGCACGTCTCACACGGTGCGAATATMATCTCTCCGGCTGACGTTTCATCCGCAGCGATCCATCACGGCTCTAGGGGGGAGCTCAGGCTCGGGGTCGCCCAAATGGGCTATGTGATAAATCTAAACGTACTTTAAATGAAATAATAAGATAAGTCTACTGTGAAATAGGAGAGTAGTTCAAAGTAACTACATTAAAAAACACTTTTCTTTACAAAGTCATCACTTGGCAGAGTGGCAGCACATGCACTGTAGCTTTAGATCAATACAAGATCCAACTGTATTTAATCTGGAAGAAACAGCAGCATGCAATAATTGTGACAACAACAAACACATTTTTGAGAAGTGTTGAAAAGAAGCGACTCTTTCGAGGCAATCCTTAGTTGTCTGTACTATCACAGACTGCAGACCAGGCAACAGCAGCAAAATGTCTTTTGACTAAAAAGTTCACTGAAGAAAAATAAGCAAAGTCATTTAACAGCTCAGATCTAGTCTCCAGATATTCAGCCCAAGTGTTACTACGATGACGACTGTTATTTCCTTATCAGTAAATTGCCTAACCTGAAACTAAGTGACAAGACAAACCTTAAAAAAAGTAGTAAGTTCTACTTTCTGTTGASTTTACGTTCCCGATGACAAAGACACTCACAAGAAAATTCTTTGTTGCAAAAGATCTACAGTGGAACGTCAAACAGTTGGGGAAAAAAGAAAATCCAATCACATTCCTAAACCAACATTAAACCGCTCAACAAAAATATACGAATATAAAACACACACACACACAAAAAAAAAAAAAAAAAAAACAATAAAACCCTGCTGGTCTACTCTATGGTCACACATTATTACCACAACTTAGTTGCAAAAGCACAGCAATATCTAGAAGAGGTAGAGAAACACTCTTACTACTGTTACGACTGTAGTAAAATGATGAAGAAATTTCAGAGACAGATTGCAAATAGCATTTTTACCAACAAGCAACCAGTGGAAACAACCTATTTTATTTATTTAAAAACAAAATTACTAAGTATAAACTCTCTTAGTAGTTCTTAAATCTTGGGAAAAGACATCTCCTTCTGTGTTCCAGAAACTGGAGTCATGCATGCAGAAAATTYAATGCACAACACTTTAAAACTACAAAAATTGCTGATTACACCCACATCTGCCTGTTACAGCCAGTTGCAGATATCTGGTAGAGACATCTGGAATTTTAAAGCATTGCTCAAATGAAACCACACAGCCACAGGAAAAGAGAAAGGCTTTCTCTCCAGCAGAATACAACTCTGCTCTCTCCCTTGAAATAACAAAACCAGAATTTCCCTGCCCATACATTTATCCTTAATCTATCCTGTTGCCTTTTTAACCAGAAGACAGAAGGAACACATCCTCCCGTATCAAACTACACCATCTGTCTGACAATTAAACACTGGATAAACACTTCTTTTTCTTTTACTGTACATCAGAAACAGGGTACTTCACAATGTAGAAGTCAAAGAATATAACTCCTATCAGGCATTCCAAGTCCAATTACATTTGAAGGCGTTTCTGGGCCTTACAGCAGAATTAAAATGTAATTCCTCAATCTGTTCCACAAGTGGAGCTTGACAACACAGCTCTGTCATTTCTGAGTGCGCACCACTGTATGGCTCTACAGAGGCTAACGAACTAGACACTAAAGTCTGGGCAATCCCTCCTTAAGCAAAAATCTGTGCTGCTGCCACAATTTAAGCGTGATGAGGTTGGAAAATCTTATGACAACGCAGGCGTTTTCCCTTGAACTCTTATACGATAACCACAATGGATACGGATAGCAAATAAAGCTCAGGCCTCCATTATTTATCATGTGGCAAGCTGGAACTTCCTTCTCGGACATCAACAGAAAAGAAAATGAAACATTCACAAGCACCCTAGTTTTCCCCATGCACTGCCCCTGTAGCGCAGAGCTACAGCTGCAGCTGGGCTGCGCTGGTCTTGCATGGAAGGTGCAGCGCTCGGCGAGGGCGATCCTGACAGCTGGTGCCTTCGGAGCAGGGCACCGTTTTCCAGGAGGGCACCACTGCCCAGCTGCTTTGCAGCTCCTCTGATTTCACCAGGCTGAGTTTTCAGCAGAACCCTCCACCTGCTATTGTTTAAATCAAATCAACACAGAACAGTTTCAATACCATCATAGTCTGCACTTCTATAAAAATGTAAATGACAAAACGTTTGGAAGCAGAGGTCTAGCCTCATCCAGAAACGTGCAAACGTATTTCCCATTATATGGTAAGTGGAATTGTATGCACGCAGTCAAGGAAGAGCTGCCTAAATCTTACAGTTATAATACATTCCTTTACCTGTATTAAAACCTGTATCTGTGCGATGTGATCCAGTGTAGACTCAGAAGTAGATACGGGATAAAATTCTCCCCAAAAGCAAGGTATTATTCAAAATTAGGTTTTCTACYGGAGTGCACATTTTCTACCAGTTCTCTGAGAAGGTGGCATGAGAGATGCTTAAACAAACCAGGATGCAGTATTAATCRTTTCTAAACCAGAAAGGCATCAACCCTGCCCTTCCCAATTGTATGGAGGGTATATGGAGGGGAAGACAGGGAGTCTGCTAAAGGGCAAAGAGGCTCTCATACCGAGATAAGGTAATACGAGAAAAAAAATCCCTCAGGAAACTCCATACTAAGACTACAGAAAACTACAGAAGTGGTCACAAGGACAACAGGGAAAGCTTCAGAAAATAGGAGTAAAATACAAAAATGAAATAAATAAGTAAATATAAAATTATCACTACCAGAATAGATTGCTATTACTTAAAGATAATTGAAAGATTCAGARAACATATTTCTCAGATTTATTAGACAGAACAGTTGTGGTTGTGAATAGTGTGCCAGATTAAATGACAAAGATTGTGTTAAAAAAAAAAAAAAGGGAAAAAGAAAATACAGGCTTTAAGAAAACACTATCACTAGGGTAACATTCATAACTGAATGCTCTTTTATGGCTACTTTGCATGGTGGTTAGGTCTGCTCCTTGATCGATGGGAGGACAGATCCTCCAGCTCCTGTCTTGTCAATTCTTTGCATAAGAAACCTNAAAAAAAAAAAAAAAAAAAAAAAAAAAAAAAAAAAAAAAAAAAAAAAACTCACAAAGCAAAGCAAATTAAGTTACAGGACTTCTGCTGAATCAGATGGTGAAACCAGCCCTCTTTTGAAGGGAACTGGGATGAGGAACTAGGTTAAGACCAGAGATGGTGAAAAAGGAGAGGATTGTAATTCAAGTTTTGCATATCCTACAAAATGAAAAGGACAAACTACTACTGACAAAGTGTCTTTCAGAAAGAGTCTATCATAGCACACTTTTTAAAATCTAAGATTTAAAAAATGTAAAATGAGGTCTCACTTTCCCTGCTTTAACTTTTTTTCTTTTACCTTGGTTATCTATATATAACWAAATGGCTAGTGTAAAGCTTGATGCTATGTGCAAGTCCCACTCTTAAGCCTGGTCTCTTGGTCCTTGGCCAGACAGGCTGTAGCTGTGACTGCTTTCAACAACCATGGGGACTCCCAGAYTGCCTAGTAATACAGACGTGATAAACACCAGATATTGGTCCCAGATGACRTTTTAGTTGGAATGCACAACACGGAAGAAATGGCAGTTTTAATGTCTTTATGCTGGCGTTACATCAGTTAAGAAGGTCAGGCAATGCCTGAACCCACATAAGCCTTCCAATATTCAATTAACCTGTCAAAATTATTTGAATCAAATACCGAATTTATACTGGATTGGTACTTTACTTAATATAGCTATGCCATTTTTTATTTGATACGAGGAAATCAACCCACACAGCTACAGGCCTTCCACAGGAAAGTTGACAATTCAGAATCTACCCAGACAGAGATGTCTACCTGTGCATTTTGGTCGCTTTACATAAGGATCACTACTGCCCTCAAAATACTTGACCTTCTGTCTTCCAGAGGCAAAGACCTGCACATGAAGAACGACTCACCGTTCAGTTTCCCCCAAGGATTTATTGTAATGAGACATGCAGAGGCACTAATAGATGGTGAGAGAAGTGTGGGCTAAGCTATTTGAGAACTATTGATCCACTACAGCCAGGGAGATTATCACACAACTTTCCTCGCTTAGGTGCAAAGTCCTCACAATATGGAAAATTTCAGGTGAAATAACTTGAGTCAGGAAAAAAAAAAATCCAACTCTCCAACCAACTCTCAATACTGCATTTAGTGACTGTTGCAATAACACATATGCTGTGTGGCCTAATTTATTTTCAAAGCTTTACAAATATCAGTTAATGAATCTTTTACCACTGTAGTTTTACTCAGCAACATTACCTTTTCTATATGATTGAAGCTGAAAATTCTTTAAGTGGTAGAGAAGTACCCATTTCTAAAGAGAATGCTCCATGACCTCCTCCTACTTGATTTGTACCACACAACAGGTAAAAGCTTTAAGAAAAGGATAGAGGAAATACATGCATTTATAGAATGAACTATAATCATTTTTCTGAATAATATTCAAATTAAAATACATATCCACAACACAACAGTTAGTAATGCAGTTTTACTAGAAGTTTAATGAGAGATATGTGATCAAAGTTGGTAGTTTTGCATTGCAACCAGCTGAAGAGCTAAAATGTCACGCACAGACTGATCGCTGCCCATTTATTGACCCACAAACAACTTCATATGGCTACAGAACTCCTCCGCCAGGTCTTTACAGTGCTACGATCAAGACCAACTTCAGGAGAGCTGCTTTATTTGTGCACTGTATTCGACCCATAATTACATCGTTAGGAATTTTTGTTATTGGTATCAGTTAAAACCTGGACGATGCTTCCCCAGTAATCATTGCAATGAAACTTTCATCTCTACACTGTTAAAAGATTCATTTTTTCATTTCTGGTCCCTACTTGTTCTTGAAGCTGAAAATTGCACCAAGAGACAGTGATTTGGTGACAGGGGTAAATGCAAAGCAAAACAGAAGCCAGCAGCTTGCTGCAGCCCAGCTATTAAGACGCAGAAAGTTCAGTGTATTAGCTCAGTACACCACACCTCTACTCAAAGCACCTGAAGTACTCTCATACAGGATATAATTTGTTTATCCCGACACGGACGGGAAACCTTCTGAGCAATTCTGAAATCATACAGGACTTCTTGCTATTTTATGATACCAGCAAAGGAGAAGTTTGAACTATGTGAAGCTATGACACTGTTCCCTCCAGTAAGGTGGCATAAAAGAAAAAAGCAAATAAGTAGAATGAACCAAGAATAATTAAAAAAAAAGTGAAAAAATTCTTTTTCTGAGGACAGAAACAAGTTAGATACTAGTTTTCAATAGTCTGTTTTTGTAACTTTATCATAAAATCCTTGCCTAGAGTTTTAGATTATGTGACTGACATAAATATGTAAAAGACAAGAACAGACTTTATTCAGAACAAAATTAACAGACAATAGGTGTGCCAGGAAGCTCTGCAAATCCAAATTGCTCTCTAGAGCACAAAAAGCAGATCTTGGTCATAAAATAGTCTCTTATCATTCACACACATTAAAAAAACCTTCCTAAGTTATTAATATATGCAATATGACTCTTACCTTTGATCTCTACTTGGAACAAGAATTGCAAGTGCAAGATGCTGCACTGCAGCATAAGGCTTTAGGAAAACTATTTACCTGTTTAACACTATGTATTAATAAACAGTTAATCAGTCCACATCTATTACTTATTTCTTAATGCCTTACTAAACAGCTCATCTCATTACCTGTCTGTATCACACACATTTTAACAATGACATTATCGATAGGTCAATTAAATACTCTGTTAAAACAACACAAGACCAAAGTATACGTTGTACACTTCACAATCGAAYCCTTGGCGTCCTTGGTGCACACTTTAAAACCTAACCCCACGTAAGCGTGCTTGATTATTTAGTGTTGTGCAAATAAGCCATTAAGTTCCTAAGAAAACCTTCACATTTCCCAACAGACTTTCAACTCATTTTTCTAATCTGAAAGAGTAAAGCTGATTTGAGAAGTTTATTGTCTTGGTACCCCTGCTGTGTGTAATGCATTTCCTTCATACAGAAAGTTTGATTCTACTACTGTTATCTCTCATCTTTCTAACAAACAGCCTCCTAATGACAAGAAAAATTTTATTTATTGCATATTACATTGTTGTTTGCATCTCACCAAATTTTGCTTCACCATCAACATAATGAAAATCTAGCACAAGAATAACAGAGTTGTTACTGTCCTTTTAAGAGAACAGTACATTTCCTWAAGAACTTGGTTAGCTGAACAGCTTTAAAAGTTGCTGAGTATTTGAAATAACCAGCTTATAACCAYTGTATTCTATACTGCTGAATGTCTTGTAAATCTATAGTTTTTACTCCTACGCAGTTCAGTAAATCATAAAATTTATACTAGTACCTTCTCCTGTCCCATCTTAAAGGCTGCATTCCAGTCCTGATAAGAAAGCACGGCTAGYTTTGATTACTAAACCCACCAAGATGGGTTCCCATGGAGTTGTGACACTGAAGTCTGAAGTGCTGTCACAACATTGCTATTTCAGTCTTTTTCAATGTGTTTTAATCTTGGTATCCTGGCTGAACTGAAATCTCATTTAGATCTGACTATCATTTTCTCTAAATTAAATGCCTTAGTGGTTTYGTGCACAATCTCATTCTACATTTTATATACCTGTTAAAGAAACACATTTTTCCCCTCTGAAGACATAAAACCACATTGGTTTTGTGACTGACAACGAAGCTGGTTTAGCAAGTTTCCTGCCTGCCTGTCCCTTGACTGCTCATTGCTGTCTTTGGGAACGCCAGCGTGCGTCTCCCTGAGTTGTGCTGTTTTACCATTTACAGTAGAGCTGCACCGTAAACCAATCAGCGATATGGTATTGATTAGAAATAAACTTCCATTTCCATTAGAAATAAACTTCACATTATTCAAGTTGTTTCTGGTGTGAAAATTGATCCCATAAAGCACTGTACTAGCGTATTTGACAGTGTGGCAAATTCTGCCTAGAATTGGGGCCAGCATCTTTTTTTTTTTCAATCAAAATGAATAAACACTCTAATGTCTTCCACTATGGAAGTGATAAGTGCACAGCTGCATCAGTTGCCCCTACTTTCAGCTACTTTTGAAAGGATAAGTGTGTACAGATTACGCTTCGTACTTCAAAATTTCCTCCACTGGCCAGAGAAAGCAGAGAAATACTGCTGCCAATGATATGATACTCAACTCTTTTTTTTAAGCCAATTTGTAAAATTATTTAAACACCACATTCCCTTTTCTTAAGATTAGAGATATGAATTCATTTTTCATTTGTTCTGCTCTGGAAAAAGGAAAAACTTTTTTGAAAGAATACTATTATTATGAATACCATTATCATGGATTCAGATTACATTCTGAGTTTTACTCTCTTATTTGTTTTAGTTCACCTTGATTATGATTCCCAGGCCTCTAACGTTTGGAATAAAATATGCACTCCATTTATGRGTTTGAGTTTTACCTTTCTCTATTTTCTTTGCAATTTTTGCATTTTTTCCTTCCTCCTCACRTCCTTTTAACTCAGGAATTTCCTCTACAGTAACTAGCAAATCCTTGCTCCATAATCAAGCTGTCGTATAAAGCTTGAATTTCAGAAATTAGTATACAGATAAAGAAATCATCTTTATGCTTTTCGTATCTGCTTTTCAATCCCGTAAGTCAAAAAATCCCATAGCCCTTAATCAGGCATCCAGATTCCTTATTCAGCACTTCATGGCAGTAAGGGTCCTAGAGGAGTGCTTCATTAACTGCTTGCTCCAGGAGATCATCCTCTCTCAAGCTACTGCTACCAACTGGGAGCATGTGCAGCCCACCCACGTGCTGCTGAGGGCACAGATATCTTTCTGGAAAGGATGAAACCCCCATCAACTCTTGGAAAGACAGACAGAGGCCTCGCACCCTTCCGCTGTAAAACAAGAGGAGGAAGGAAGGTAGTCATCTGGGGGTTATTTTTGGAACGGGGTGTCATTCCCCCCCCACCACCACCTTGTAGCCAAAATCGCTCACCTCCAAGTTCCTACAAAGAAGCTCAAGCTGGGGCAGTGGGTCAGGCAGAGCTGAGCACTCTCAGCTCTTCCCGAGGGCGCTGTGATGCTGCAAAAGGAGAGATTTATGGGCACGGAGAGCGCACACATGAGCGAGAGCACAACTCAGGAGCCGTGAGGTCAGGGCACTCAGCCGACGCTATTTCTAAGCGGGCGCTGGTAAGAACAGCAAGTGAATAAAACGAGACACTAAGCGACACTGGCCGCTCCAGGGTTACGTGACAAGTAGCAGRGAGGAGGAGGCGCAGAACAACCAGAGGGGATAAGAGTGTGAACAGTGAGATCTCTGTTGTACCTAAAAATCCCTTCTAAGGTACTCACAGCCTTGATTTAATTACACCTTTCATCTTCATTTCTCATACTTACAATCTCTTTTCATCCTATGCAAGTCAACTGAGTTAACAGTAACAACTTTTTTTTCACTGTGATTRCTGTCTTAGTCACAGTCCTTGGTTTTCTATGTATTTTGCCAATTAATGACAAATACATTTGACTGCATTTAAAAGTTAATCCTCCCTCCTAGTGATTTCTCAGTTTGTTTCTGGTTCTTTTTTCAAACCAAGTGTTATGCCTCTGTGCAGACAYATGTCTCCCTTACATAACTTCTGTACACGTTACTTTGTTTTGTTTTTATAGAAGAATACATTAAAATACCTATGGAAAAAAAAGGCTTCGGCAGCCAAGCTGGGAGAAGGACATGTTTTTCCTGGATGAAATGGTTGCCCACACTAGATACTTTATTTCATTTTTAAAAGTAAAATAGATTTAACAAAATAAGAAAGAATTGCTGTTTTTCAAAGTCAGATGATTTGAAAGCTGCCTCTGAACTGCAGCAGCGTGAGTACACAATTGCAGGCAAGAGCTTTTCTTCTGCTCCTGTGTGGTGTTTGTATTGACAAGTCCAATTATAAGATCAGAGCGGCTTCAGCACAACACTGGAAACATTAGAASTGGAAACGATGCGCAGGCCAGCAAAAGACCAGGCCACATTCCTTCATCTATTTTTAAGGTAACAGTAAATTATGAACCCCTAAGTACAKGCAATATCAAAAGCATAAGCACAGTGTTAATATTCTGACTGGCGAGCATGCAGAAAGGCAATACATTTTCCCTGAATAAAGCTTTATTCACATTGATCCTGACTACAATCAGTTTTCCTCTCCCTCAGAAAATGACCGGAAATTAGAAGTCGCAGGCACCAGTAGCACCGCTCTTCCGTCAAAACGCAATTTATCCCTCAAAGCCAGAACGTCCTGCTGAGGAGGAGAAGAGCTGAAGCCTTGAACACAGATGTCTTTCCCCAGACATTAAGAGCTCCCGCGCTACCATTGACATGAAACTATTCTCTGCCAGTGGAAAACGTAGGCGGCAAATTAGTAGTACTCATAAATAACTTCTGGGGGAACTACAAGTTTTGGAACCAGTAACTGGCACGCAGCCTAACGGTGATTTTCAGTTACACTGCATGACAAGCACGTGGCTGGAAAGAAGAAAACATTCAACGCCYCAGTCTATTGTAGAATCCGCCTAAACAGCTTAGAGGGGTGGAAAAGGAAATGAAGTGATTATTCCAATTATCAGYGGCTCACAGGAACATATTGAGCTGTGAGAAATTTACCCTCGTTTAATAAACTATTTAAAATTAACACTGTAAAAAGCTGCAAGACAGTCAAAAGCTATAYGAAGTTCAACTGATCCAACTGCAGCAGCGCAGGGAGGCAGGATGCGCTSAGCAACGGGCTTCCTGTTCTTCTCTAGGAAGCTCGGTGTTCAAAAATAAAATCAATTTTTAATTATTTTAAATCAAATTACATTTGTGCTTTTGCAACATGTGATGTGATTCTACAGCAGGTACCGTATCACAGCTATTATCCCACGTGATTACCATAACTGAGCCATGATCCTTATCCATTGGCTTAACTGAGCCAATTAATATTTATATTTAATTTTATATTCCCCATCTTTTACTTTACTATTAGGTAAGAAAAATCAATTAAGGCAATGTAGTTTTACAGGCTGGAATATAACAGGGAAGCAATGATAGTTCATTTAGGTTTGACCTCTCAGTAATGTACCTTGCAGTTTGCAGGCTACAAAGCTGCAGCTATTTAGGACCACATCTTGTTTATGGCAATATACATCCTGAATACCTTGGTGTAAAGTTGGGAAAGAGGTACTGAGTTAAACTTTAACATCTCCAGGTGTTATCACTTAATACAAGAAAAAATTGTACAGGTAACTCTCGCTTTTTCAMAGCATTATTTTAAAGAGAAGCTTTGCTATAGCCCTTTTTGTCTTACTAATATTTACTAGCATTTTACCATCTGAATTTGAAGAGAAAGACAAGACACTTCCTACTGACCTATCAAAAGAGGAACTTGTATAGGAAAATAATTACATTTACAGGGAAAATGATTCTGCTATTAAATGGTTGTCACAGATACACTGGAGATAARAATGGAAGAGCCTAGAGGTGACTAAGCAGCTGAGACTAAAGGTCATGCAGTAGAAACATGCTTTTCTTTTTCAAGAAYCTTTTTTTCAGAAACACCAGTTTTGAGAGTCATAAGGACTGCTGTTTGTTTGAAAACAAATGTTAAATAGAAAGGACTGGCATCTCAAATGGTATGATATGTGTCACCATCAGAATCAATTGCATTATATTCATATTTACCAGATGTGGATTTGGTACCTTGCATTTCAATTCAACTCTTGCGTAAAGAGGAATGCTTAGAAATACATTGCACATGTTTGATACATCCATGCATAACAATAGTGCATAGTAATTTCATGAAATTTTTATTTCTAAAGAATATGTTGTAAGACCATTTAAATCTGTTTTGCCACCACCAGCAGCAGCTTATTTACAACAGCTCTTTATTAAAGTTTTCTTTTGCCAAAGTGCAATGGTATACTGGCTAACCAAGCTACCAGCCAGTGACATCCAGAAACATATCAGAAAATTATAAAAACTTGCATCTACGGGAGCATCTTTAGGATCTTGGTACTTTCTTCAGACAAAATAGTAACGTCTCTAGAGAAGGCATTTTCAGCTTGCTATACACCAACCCCAAACAACATATATCCAAGATCCACAAAAATAACAATGAACAGTGCTTTGAGTAYACGGAAATAGAACAATAAAGAACAACAAAATACTTACTTATTCACCAGTGCTTACCACTTAAGGGGTGAAAAGAACAGCTGAATATCAGACCTTTGATATAATTTTCTCAGGATTACAATAAAATCTAACTGAATAATGTCAGCATGCTAACAAAATTACAGGTCCAASCCAAGACCTTGCAACTATGGCAAACCTGTGCGGTTTCTCCATAAGAGAGGTGTCAAGTGCTAGCTCCTCTCTAGATCTAGATTCCTCTTTGCTTCAAAGCATTACATCAAACACTAAACAAAACAAAGAAAAAAAAGATTTTTTTTAAAAAAAGAGYAATTACTGTAGATAGTGCAGGAATRTTAATTCATATCTAAAGGGAAAAGAAGAGAAAGAGTAAAAAGGCGAATCCGAACGAGTCTTGCTAAGACGATACACAGCACTGGAAAAGTTTGAAAATGCACACACTCGCTTTCAGAGAAATAAGACGCCATACCTGGTGATGTGGGGGACTGCCTTCACACGGTGGTTACGACTACGCACACTGTAATTAGGAACGCAATTTGAGACAATGGATGGATGGAAGAAGAAAAAAAAAGAAGAGAAAAGGAATGAGAATGATATGAATACATGCACAGCAAAGATGAACAACAACTTGAAAAATTCAAAGCTAAATGTCCCCTCCAACTCAYTTCTGAAATCTCCAAACTAAACACAAAACGTACCTTTACGTTCTGGCAGTTGTTTACYTTCTGCTTATCGCTGCAGTGACTGGCCTCCTGTGCACATAACGTTTCTGTTGACCTGCTGCTCCCACCTTATTTCTGCCTTACAGATTGTTGAAA
Source organism: Rhea americana (assembly GCF_003343005.1). NCBI lineage: Eukaryota > Metazoa > Chordata > Aves > Rheiformes > Rheidae > Rhea > Rhea americana. The sequence goes on along the minus strand of NW_028185672.1, from coordinate 1,150,993 downwards.
CAGATTCCACTACTGTCACCAGCCTGGTCTTTTTGGTGAGTACCTGGTCCACTATGTGATAYTAAGTTATGAACTTACGCAGTGTGAACTTGAGCATTTTCATTATCAGTAGAAAAAAGACTCCGTTAAATCCCAACAAAAATAACCACTTTGAATTTATCTTAAAATTTGATACATCTTCAAAATCATCCTAAGGTACCCTAATTCCTCAGTTGCAATTACATTTAAGAGTCTTGTTCAAATCACACATAGCCAAACATTTGATCCATCTTTGCTTTGCCAGATCTGACGGTCTTCCACCAAAATTCCTTCCAAAGTCCACTTTGCTTTGAAGACCTCGGCAGTTGAGATGGGGATTTAGAAGGGATGTCACAAAACACTATTAAATGTAGACAGGCATTACATGGTTTGGGGCACCCATTAAAAATAATTAATTAATTAAATTCTAAGGGAAATTATTCTTTTACCACAGTCCCCCTCCCCAGCATTCAAAATCTAAGAATAATACAAAACTGTTCTACAGCATTAGTGGCAGTCAACCGTTAAGAACCCAATAACAGGTAAGAAAAACACAGATCGAAAGCAGCTCTGAATCCCTAATTCAGTGCTAGGCATGCCCAGGGGGGAGCTAAATAAGGAGCTGAACGATRGATTAGGAGGTTCCCCTTGTTTCTTTCTTGTGTTTTTCTCTTAGTCTACACCACTTCACTCCACAGCACAACTGCCGGGAGAACAGCAGCGTGCTGCCGCAGGGAGAGGAGGACATCTCTTCTACCAGGTTTGTCACCAAAGCAATGGCAGCACTAAGCAGTAGCAAGACTGTCCACAACTGCCCACATACAGTCTTTCAAATGATATACAGTTAGCCAGAAAGATAAAACTACAGATAAACTTATACTTTAGTGAGCCAGCAACCTTACCCTGTCATTTAGATAAAAGGGTTGTAATTGCCTGCGTTAACAGGACTTACAGATTTCTAAGATATTACCACTGCTGAAAGCCCTCCATAAAAAGCAACACAAAAGATGATGTACTCTAAATAACTGGTACTGTCATTTATTGTACCTTTTTGCATTTTTTTTTTTTTTACAGTAAACAGCCAGATTACTGATGGGTGGAAGGTAGCCCCATATGACTGAAGTTGCAGGATTACATTTTTGGATTGACAATAAGAGATGCAATTATTTCACCAGGTTCCTCGCATTTCTTTATTAGTCTAGGATACAGCTGGCTTAGTTATTAAAGATGTAAAAGTTACTTGGATTTCTACTTCTTTGAATCTTTTGAATTATTAGTTTCTTAGAGAGGAAAGTACTAACTGTATAGTCTGAAAAAAAAAATTACAAGTATCCAGAAAGGGGCAATTTTTTTGAATCAGGACCCTTTTGCTTACCAGCATTATGTGCATGTCATCTGTGTATATTATATGTTATTTTATGTGTACCTTTTATATAAACATGTGTATTTTGTGTWTACACAGACCATGTGTTTGTTTTGTGAACACTATGAGAATTTGGAGATGAACATAAACCTTAAAAAAGCACATTAGGCTGACATAAAAGCGAAAAAATAAATTCATTATAAGCAATTAAACAATTTCTATTTACTTAGAATACCGTTTGTATGTACTTTTTTTTAAAAAAAAAGGAAACTATCATTAAAGTACTATTCAGGGGTTTTGGTTCATATATTTTATTAGTATAATTTGAACAGCAGAACAAATGAATAAAACTAAGAAATTAAACTGAGAAGCTAAAACAACCATTTAATGAAGAAAATAACATGCATTTTTCCTGTTATTTGGCTGATTTATCTGAAAAATCATTAATACTATTTTCAAATTAATTTAAATTACTCTCTAAATTAGTAATCATTAGATCATAAACTGAAATCCCAATTTCTAAGCAGAATTGCTATATTGCTAATTGATGGCTCAAAAAAGTGAAATGCTGGAATCGCTGCAAGTTGATTCTTTTATGCTACCGTTCTCCTTAGTGCACCATTACAGCTTTCAATTACAGAAAAAATAAGCCTGAAAATAAAACAGAGCTAAGACACAGACGCACACAAATAGTTACGATCTAAGCCACACACGAAGCAAAGAACTGAAAGCACTGGCAGCATCACATAAGGTCCAAGGAGCGAGATGAAACAGCAGTTGAATCTATTGAGACATAGGCAGCTAAGTTACCATGCTAACCCGACTCTTTCCAATCTTTTCGTTCAAATTTGGAAAGTTTGCAGTAGCTTCAGTTTCATAGTTTGCGCTGAAATGCTGGCAGCAAGCCAGTAAAGCAAGATCAACTGATAAAGTCTAAAGCCTTCAAACACCAGCCGGACACTGCTAARGACTGAGGGGCAAACCTACACAAGTGGTGTTTAAGCAAGTTGCCTCTAACTGAAACCCTGTAAACTCTTCTCAAAAGGCCTGCTAAGGACTCATCRGAGGGGGAATCCCACAGCATCATAGAAAGCTATCCTAAATGTAAAAGAAATCAGAATCAAGGCTCAAATTTGGCACACTGCTTGGCACGAGCGGTCCCTCTGGAACCACTCAAAGTGCTGTCGCAGCTCACTGGACTATCCTTACAGCATGCGACAGCCTGCGCTGACCGGGTAACCACCGGCCAGCCCACAGCCACTTAAACACACTTCACACTCTTCGGTTTTGCCTTTCAACAAGTAGCACTTCACCTTTGGTCTGATTTTTTATAAAAAGATGAAACTGGCAAATAAATCAGGGAAACATCCATTGCTCCACTGACTCCTCCATCCTCCGCATGGGGACACCTAATTCCATATGGAYGCACCAGCACTCTAGGGAGGGTTGTAATGTACGAGCAGCCAGCACACCTTTTTATCTACTGTTGATATCCACTGATAGAGAGGTTGCGCCACTTAATCACTGTTCATGGCAGCCCAGAGGAAGACCTGGAAGGTGCTTACTCCTCTCTTCCCCATACAGCTTCGGGGCAGAACATGTTGCARCCCTCAGCCGAGGGCAGCAGCCGCCTGCAGTCCCAGGTCTAGACTGAGGTAGCACTTACACGGGATCATTGGTTACTTTAAAAATTGTTGTTTAGCTGTTAGTTGAGTGCACCAGCTAAAGCGGTGATTAAAAATGGAAAATCAGTTGGAAGCAAAACTGCTGAGATGGGCATAGTTAGTAGCTGTAAGATTTACGAGCAAACACCGGCACGAAAAGGCCCTAAGGCTGAAGGGGGTGAAGGACACCGGCACGAAAAGGCCCTAAGGCCGAAGGGGGTGAGGGCAGCGAGGCAGGAGTGGGGGGCAGGCAGAGACCCAGAGGACAGCAATTCAGCAACAGGCTCGGCCTGCTCCAGGGAGCGACTGAGGGTGGCTTTTCCCCACCTCACTGGCCAAAAAGGACCCCTTGGGAGTCTCATCTTCAAGGTGAGCATATTACTGCTTAGACTAGTAGGTTACTACTCCTAGCAATGTACTGTGAACATCAGCTAATAAAGATTTGCTTTATAACCTTTCCCAGTACATACTTCTTGAGGAGTCGTCTTAAGCACAGCAGAAGTTGCCCAACAAAGCGACTCAGAGAGGGGGCGTTGCACTGTGTTTCCCTCCATTTCATCACTCCTCTCGTTCACAGTTTCCCTCCCTTGCTTTTTTGTTTCTTTCAAAGCTAACTCTGAATACCTGGGAGTAATTGCAGGATTTGAGGAAACACCTATTTATCACATTATTTTATCCTTTGAGCTCTCTTGACTTCGCTTTACTAAGTATCTACAGTAAGGAATACATCTTTTTGCATTGCCTTGCAATTTCCAGCACAGCTCAGATCTCACCAGTGCAGAAGCTAGCTGAAAATTCATTATGGGATACAGTTGAGACAGCAACTACAGAAAAGAAATCATAAAGGACAAGGAGTTCTAAATCCTACTAGTTAAAATGAGTAAGCATATTAAAAAGTCAACTACCTTCCACTTAAGGATGGTGAGAAGTGTATTTTTCTAATCTGAATCTTCAATCTCAAGACATGCATAAAAAGCAAAAAAATAAAGAAACAACAGAAAAAGCAAAAGCAAAGGCTTGCAAAACAATGTGAACCACTAAAGAAACATGAGATTCCCCCCACCTTAGCTACAGAAACTATCTACCCGTCCTCAAAATCTAGTAAATTTACTTCACTCCCAATTTTTCATGGAACATTTTCTTAAAGCAGTATCAGAAGGATTTCAAGTGGTGTGTTTTTTTTTTTTTTTAATGACACTCTTCAGCCTTATCAGCCAGCAACGTTCTTCATTCAGTGCATCTGGCATCAACCTATTTCATTAGTTTCTGCTGCGTAAACTCTGTTGCTCTTTTATAAGTCACTTGCCATTCCTCTGCATGACATGATTTCCAACAGTTTACCTATAAATTAATTCAACATCCTTGTTACTGCTCTAACATCCAAAACAGTTTTCCCTTAAGAAACTTTAAAAAAATATTTTCCTAAAGAGATGTCTTATTCCCTTTTTCTAGAAAGAGAAATGATTCTTTTCCTTATTTTAATGCAATTTCCATCTGTGGAACATTATCACTATTATATTTCTTCTATGTCTTAATTTGAACAGTTTACAATTATCTTGGCTGTGTCTCCTTATTGGGAAAATAATGTTTTCGTTTTGAAACATCCAATAACCACTTGGAAACTTTCCATAAAAATTGTTGCRAAATGAATATTTATAAAGGCTGCCTTCTTAATATAAATAGATTTCTGACACTTTATAAYCAACCTCCAAATGAAAGATAAAGCTCTAAATAAATACCTAACATTTGGTAAAACAATTCCTGTTATCTCTCTAATGGAGCATATATAATAAGTTTTTTGGCGTGCACGGGAACAGTTAAAATTAATTATTTCTATGATGGYTAACAGGCATTCAAGTACGGCGTATTTAATCTGTTGCCAAAAAAAGTTCACATGGCACTGCAGGAGAGAGATTTATAGGAAAAGACTGACAAAAGACCTGCTTTGGTAGACTTTCACRGGGGATTACTGCACATGTAGAGACAGCATAGAAACACAGGGCTAAGTGAAGGTGGGCAGGGATTTGCGAGTTTAGCCTTGTTGAAAGTTTTAAATGGTTGGGAAAGTGTCAGGACACAATTTAACATAAACAAACCCGTGAGGATTTGTATTCAGCCTTGAGTCTCAAAGCGAGGCTTTTACATTTGATTCTCAAAGTAAAGGATCAAAAAATCTGGGGCAGTAATGCCTCACATAAATCACACTCAAGTACCTTACTCYGTAAGTCAACATACTAATTTTAAATAATCAACGCATCTGTTTACAGTCATTATGACAACTGGGAAAATCTTCCTTTCCTAACTCATTAGGTTCCTCTTTTTCTACAGARCTAAATAGGAATGCTCCGGGGATCACAGAGATTCACGCATAATCCTGTAGTTATGCATAACCACGCTCAGCAAAACACAGCAGTCAGGCTGCTGTGCTGTGAAACAAGAGCTGGATTTCGGGTACATTCAACAAATGGCAAGACAAGCAGGCTAGCAACAGYGTTTGTGCACTGCTGTCACAAGCGCCTCCACCCAGCATCTTTTACCAGGCCCTGCTAGAAGCCACCAAGTCTGTTGGTGTCACTGCATTAAAACCATGCCTGAAATGTGAAGTTTTCTTAGTTGCTTTATCAGGATACGGATCAACATTYATCTGGAAGTTGTTTTGGGCAAGTATGATCTACCCTTCATTTCATCTTGAAACCTCAAGGTTGCTACCTAAATTAATTAGTGAACTGCAGCATCTTTTCAAGAGAATTAAGTTTTATGCAGACGTTATTTTTATAGGGACTTCACTTCATCAAAATTATTCCCTTTACACTCTTTATCATTAGTACATACTTTCCTATTGAAATTTTGCATTACCTCTMAGCATATAAAACCCAAATGGAACACTGACATAATTGCAAAGCGATATGCAGTATTTCAGCTTCCATTAACCCAGAGGATAAATATGCAGAATGACATCTATCATTGGTATGTCCCATACGGTTGTTGCTGTGACTTAAAAAAAAATAAAAATAAAAGGTTATAGTATCAAAAACAAAACAGTTTGAAGAAGAAAGASGTAAGCAAATTGCTAGCAGAATTCCCTGTGGAGTCCAGTATATGCTACGCTCTCTATGTACTGATTGCAAGAGATGATGAACRCTTCTTTTGCAGAAGCTCAGGATTTTTCAGTGTCAGTAGACCGTTAGCTTTAAATATGGCATATTCTGTGAAACCACTTCATAACTCTTCAGCAGTAAAAGCCTGTCAAAATCATGAAAGATGCAGTTAGGTACTCTGATTCCCCACAGCCAGAGCAGCAGTTAGGAGTCACTGCAGGCTGCAACAGTTTGTAACAGGCTTATGTCTTGTATTAAACTACTCAGGGGAAAAAGAGCAAGCTGCAGGAGAATAGCTCTTTTCCAATTTCCATACTCTTACRGATCTATCATTTGCTAGAAATGTAAATGTCTTTTTATTAGGTTCCAAAAGTCCATTAGAACTCGCCAACCATTACGAAGTACGTGTAAGCGTACACGGAGGAACAAACTGCATCCCATAGCAAAGTGATCTCATTTAAAGCAAATACACAGAACAAAAAAGGTGGCAGGAAGAAGGACAGCAACAGGAAAAAAAAAAAAAACAGAACTCGATAATTATCTTGGGTACAGAAGTGATTTCAGCTGAAGAGCCATCAACCATCTTGATATACTCAACACCTTGAAGAATTGGTCCTTGAGGGTTTTTTGTTTGTTTGTTTGTCCTACAGAAGGAAAAAAGTCCTAATTGGGACTGAATGACAAATGGGGGCACAAGGGATCTTAATGGATGAATTTTAAATATTTAAGTTGCACAATGTGTTTAAACATTCAACTTGCAGCAATTATTTCATCAGCTCTAGTACAAGATTTTGTTTTCACACCGTGCTAATGAGGCAAGTAGATGTAAATAAAAAGATATTGCTCAGAAATAAAATGTTTCTCATCTCTCTGAGGATGCTGATCACACAAAAAGAAATTYTTACTTTGAATGTTTTATTTAATTTTTATAATCCTTTCTGGAAAGCTTTCCCCAATCCAGATTTATTAATCCTTACCAGAGCATAAAGTCCTAATTATAATTTTTAAATTACAAGAACTTATTAGGATTTTTAGATATTGCTGCTGTACTAGTCATCGATCTTGGGTTAATCATATACAAAAAGGATGGTTAGAGACCTCAAACGTCTGTGTTCTTTGAGCTACAAAAACAGGAACAATATCAGAACTGCCAGCTGAAAGGCTGACAGCTTTATCAACAAGACTGGTATCTTTTGCAGATACCACCAAAAAAATCATATGACAAGATAACTTTGAAAACTATTATTCAGTAGCAAAATAGAAGTGTCATACACGTATATCTTAAGAAAATGTTATGTCATTTCAGCTTACATGAATACACCCCCAATGGAGCAGGTCAGAAGASATTAATTAGATAAATCTGGCAAATTACAATGGCATGAGGTGTTACTAGCTCCGTGATTTTATTGACCTAGAACGCCACAATAGGCAAGAGTGCTTTTAGTACCATTTTTTATCTTTTTCTTTTTTTAAGGACTATATCTTCCAAATTTGGGCTTGAATAAAAGCAATTTGGGTTTGCAATGTCTTTTGCATGGTAACTAGGATTTTCTTGCAAGAAAAGAATTAAGGTCACTTATTTCATAATAGGCAGCACAGATTTCCAAAAACGTAGGAGCATATACTTTGAGTCATATTCAAGTTTTTATTTCTGCATTTCCTGCTAAAAAAACTCAAGAATCATGGCAATATATACACTGTGATTTGCACCATCTTGCTAATTCTTCTGTTCAGCCTCACAGCTAAGYAGTAGGGTTTTCAATATGTAAGTTTGGGGAACTGGCAATGTCCAGGAGTTCGAACTACGTGTCATTTCCATCCTCGATGCTGCTGACAGTTTTATGAGCTACGGCACACGCAGGATATAGTGCGCACTTAGAGCAYGCTCAGCGCTGTTATTTCAAAGGCCTGACAGATGTACAGCCCCGGCAGGATCTCACGTTACAGAAGCCGCAGAAATCCTGCCACGCGCCTGCTTCTCTTTGAGAAGGCAGAAGAGCGCCCGGGAAACCAAACTGCCCAGACCCAAGCGATTCCAGCGGCTTTCCTCCAATTCAGCAACCTCTTGTTGCACAGCAGCTTAACTTCAACGTTTCGTGCTGCACCTGGTGAGGCCTCGCGAGACCGGCACAATTACTGGAGGTGCTTCCCTTTCACTAAATGCTCATATGCAACAGCAAGTTACAGCTTGTTGCACTGTGTACAACTGTACACAGTAGCACCTTTTAAAACACGGAAGCCTGCACCCTGGACCTAGGATACTAATTTGTCGAATAGATCTGAAAATCACCACCATCAGAGCAACCTGCAAACCCACTTCTTTCTTCAAGCCTATACAAGAGAAAGCCAGCAAAAAAGATGGTGAGTGGGAATTTACTCTGTATTTTAAAATGAAAATTTGATGTAATCAGATGCCAAAGTGATGAACTGCCATAATTGAGAAAACATTATGACAGGATCTTTTATTAGCATCTAATACTTTTTAGCYCAAATGCTATCTTTCAGAAAGTTTCTAATATACCCAATTATACAATGAACAATAATCTCTCTACACCCTTGTGAGAAAAACACAGCGGTACATTTACATCAAACACACTCATATGGGAAGCAATCTAACCTTCTAAAATGAAAGCTCTGACATGATAAAGTATTTATTTGCTGAAAATAATTCTTTTAGAGCATTTTTCAACTTTTTCTAACCCCCAAAAGGTTTCTTTCCTGAACTGGCTTTTCCCTTGTAGGGAAAATATCCAATCTCTTTGCAGTGTTAGGAGGCAGTTCTTTTATTAYCTTTCTCCTGTTTTTTCTATTGCTTATCATATCCTAGATCAGATCGCCCAAGGGATGTCTCTTCACAACGCGAACTCCACTTGCGAGAGCAACGGCTTTGACCTTCCTATGGAGACAGCAGTACTGGGAAAGCATTTAAAGTTGTTGGAGGTAGGAACTTAAAATCTGCTTCTCTTTCTAGGAGAGGGATGCAGAAATCCCTTATCCACACATGCTGCCACCTGAGAGCCAACGCAGTGGCCTATGAGCATAGTGGCCTACCAAGAGCACCACTGTGTAAATAAAAAGTCCTAGGAAAATAGCTATATTTGTGGCTTTTTTTCCCCTTTTTTTTAAGAATGTATATATTCTTTTTTAGGTGTATAATTCAGGATATTAAGCTTAGTGGCCCAGAGTTGCATGAAAACCATTTCAACTCTGCTGCAGAGTTGTTACTCTAAAACAGTAGTAAATTGGACCCTGAATACTTCTCGTAATAAAGCCAGCTGGTTTMGAGCTAGTTTAGCACGCTATACAGTCAGCCCTAAAGACAGAAACATGTAGAAAGCTCCCACTGGCAGCAAAACAAGTGAATTTGGATTATAACTGCTCCAGCCAAAATGGCTGTGCTCATCGACCACGTATCATGCTGTCCTCGCACCTAGAATCACAAAGAGGCCAAACACTACAAAACTAAGAGCTCGGCAACATTTAAAGACTTTTCTTTTTTAAATAGTCAGTTTTTATGAATTGAAACCGYGGCAGCTGTCATCTACTTCAAATTCTACTATGTATTTGGTTTTTTAAGAAATTATATAAAAGTGGATTTTTTTTCTTTTACAATGCTATTATATAAGCAAAATTAAAAACAAGAGAGACACAGTAAGCACTGGCAGAATACTCACCAGTTTATAGTGCCTGTCTAGCTTGCAGATTGTTTTGAAAAACAGTACTTTCCTGCTGCAAAACCAGTAACTACAGTAACTAATTTAAATTTTCATTTAGGTGATGCTTTGGTAAGTGTCTGACMCGGACTGACAGACGATTAAGACTGTGTATTATCCTGTATTCAAAATTCTCTTTCCTGGCTATCAATCCAAGCATAATGGTATGTTACAAAACCATGCACACTTGGACAGCTCCTCTGATAACAGGTTCCCAAGTGTTTATGCAGCTGTGCAGTGAAGAAGATCCTTCCGACAAGAGCGGCTGCTTAGACGCTTAAAACCGTCAAGAGCAAATGCGCATGTAAAGAAACAATTTCTCTTAAGGATTCTTAAAGATTCACCGAGACAAAAATTAGCATTGCTTGAAAGTGCATTTGAAAGTCTGCAAAACTTCTACGGAAGCAAAAGGGCTTTGTTTATCATCAGACCACAATTCATTATGTAAAATACTTTAATTTCACCAAAAGATACATTTTAAAAGACTTTATAAAAACACTTGAAAAATCTTAATTTAATGATTATGGTAATAAATTAAAGGAAAGAAAATAATGATGTGGTAACCGTAGTCTGAAAATATTTTTAGCCTATCAGGCTACTTGCCTTCTCTTCTGTATTAAATTTGCTAGGTCTGCTTAAATATATATTCTATCTATTTTCACTKTTCTAGGTTTTTTTTTGACAAAGCATTTTTTAAGGCAAAACGARTAACAGAATCAAGACTACAGGAAATGATTTATATTACTTGTCTTTTAAACTGCACAGTATGCATTTATTTTTTCCTACTAGCATGTAGTCCTACTACATAGCCATTTAAGAGATGAASTGAAAACTATCAAGTTTTGTGAGTTCTAAAGTCTAGATGGATCTATTTAATTAAGTAAACAAGAAATTCATATATATATATATTTTTGTTTAGAATGAGTGGGGTTTTTTTTGTTTTTTGTTTTTTTTACATGTTTCACATTATATAAAATATTCTTAGGTTTGGACAACAGAGCACAATTTTTATAAATTTATTGATGAAACTAAAATTTTAAATTGGAAATCTAAAATATTGCCCATAATATATCTCTTTAGGACTGCCTATAAATGCAGTTTTTTTGTTTTAAAGGAATTATTTTAAATTACAAAGACAAAATACATTTATTTATTGATACAGTCTTTATAGGAGCTCATGGTTGCCTATGTTGCTACCATTACCCTGCTTCAGGCTGCACACCTTTTGCACTGTGCAATGAGAACGTGAATCTAAATCCTTTCAGATCAGCAGAGGAACTCCCATGGAATGAAATAAACTTTGAACCAGGTAGAAATCCAGTTTTTCAAAAACTGTCAGAAATATTTAGAAATGTTTCAAGTCATTTCTCCTCATTTTCTTTAGTCTCAAAATAGCAAAACTCTTTTCCCTCATGCTTACCGGGAAAAAAGCTTTCAACAAGCAAATACATCCAGGATCAGGAATTTTGATGTTTGTGATAAAGCTTAACACTGTACTGTGAAAACATTGTTTAGATTGTTTTTATTTAGCTCACAACAAGGACTAAACTTGAATAAATCGTTCCCTGTAGTCCATGCTACCAATACATCACAAATAGCTTTAAAGGCCTCTAGACACAAAGTGTCATAAAAATATGTTCAATGAAATTTTCGTATGATATGTGATTAATAAAATGCATTGACAGTCCTAATTTTTGAAGTATTTTAAATAACAAATACAGCACTGCTTATTCCCAGACAGCCCTATAGCACTTCATGAGCATGAAACTGTCCATAAAACCTCTTTCAGTAGGARGAGCCCAACCTAAGGCAGTAAAAGGAAGAGGAAACAGGCAACACTGCAACTTCATTCAGGAAAGACATGAGACTCACTGAAAAAGGGGCATTCCCATTAAAATACAAATAAGCAGCCAACAAATTGGACTATACGAAGAAGACAGACGTGGGAAAACATCTTGGACAGAAGAAGGGGAGAAGAATAATGCATGTACAGGATCAGACAGTGTCCACTTGAGAACTCTGAAGGACCTGAGGGATGAAACAGCTACATACTAATTGTGGTATATAATCTCCTGCTTAAAACAATCTTAGCATCAAAGAACTAGAGGAGGATAAGTTGGTTTCACTGGAAAGAAATGACAGATCTGGAGACCTACAGATATTCACGATATCTGTACTAGACAAATTATGAGAAATGCAGAAATCTAGAACTAGTGTACATCAGAATAAACTTGAGAGGAGTCAGCTGGCTGACAGTTTCCCAACAGTACTTTGTTATTCAGGGTACAAAGGGCAAAGACGCCTGTTAAGAACTGCAGAAAGAAATCACAAGGCTCAGTGAATGGGCACGAAGTGGCTGGAGTGAGATCATCTCTGCAGTAGGATAKGAAGCTGCATGAAACATCAGTTCAATGCTCAGCAGTGGCAACAAAGGAAAGGATACAGTGGCAAGCGTAAGAAATAGAGTAAGATCAAAGAAGGGTAACGAGGATTATCAAAGTGTGTGAAAAGGGTGTCCCTATACAAGGAGSAGGTGAGTTACCAAGAGCACTTCAGGCTGGGAAAGAAGTTACAGAGAGAAGGGCACAGGTCTTCACAGAGCACATCGTGAGCCACAAATACGCTCTACGCAATCAATGGAARGCCTCAAACCAACCCAGCCAAATAGCTGCTAGACAGGGAGCTGAGAAAGCTGATCCTGTAACTTGCRTTTGACCTAAGTGATAACATAAGCCAGACCAAGGCAGTCTGAAGGCTGCATCACGCAGAAAAAAAACACAAAGCAAAGGATGACTATTTGCGCATGCATGATGCAATGAAACCTCTGACTGTGTGGATATTTCTGCACACCTGGGAGCCTATAAAGAATGATGGTTGGGGGTAGGGGCCTAAGAAACAACACAGGATCTCAAATTCCCTTATGAAGATGCACAACATCTGATCGAGCCTCACTTAACCATAGCTATACTTACTAAGAGTAGATACAAACTTAATTTATTGCATCCTACAGCTGTTAACTAAGTCATATCTTTGGCAACTGGTAACACACTGTGTTACCTAGTTTGTGCTGTGAAGCACTACGGTAMCTGTAATACTTACTTGCCATCGCTGTAGGGATTCCCTTGCTTACTGCCTTTAAAACCCAGCATGTTCAATGGGAGCCTGGAAAAGCTCGTGGAAAATAATTCCACTAAGGGTTACAACAAACACAAAAGCTCAYGTGAATTACAGCTGAGAACATCCGGGCTGTGAGAAACTATAGGGGRAGGCACCATCATAGGGACTTGCCCATCACTGGAGACAGCACAGGGCAAGCTGACTTAACGCAGCCTTTCCTACGTTCTTATTTAGAAAACTCCCTGCAGAAAGCAACCCTGATTTGGAGAAGGGCGGTCCTCAGATTCCCCAGGTCACATTTAATGATCAGCTCAAGTTGTATTTAGGAGGCTAAGCTAAGACTTAGCTCAGGGATTGTCAGTGCTAAAGACAATCCATGACTTTAAATAACYGCAGTCTCTCACGCTCACACTGTAAATACCATTCTTGATATGATTCATTCTCTGTGTGTGTATTTTAACCAAAAAATTGAAAGTCTGTATTGTACACTGAGTGAACTCTTCATTCAGTTCTATTTCTCAATATAGTTATGTCCCACTGCTGTGCATATGGSTGAAAATGCTCTGCTCTCTCCCTGCACATTTTTCCAAAGGGGAGGGGGGCAGAGTAATTTCCCATTAAATAATTGATCCATAAAGCTGTGACTAATGAATAAACATCTCCATTTTCCAAGATAAAACTAATGAATCATTTTACTGTCCACAGTATTCTGAGCTATTAATATTTAACTGTGGTCTCAGGTTTTCTTTACTTGCCTAGAATTAAAAGAGAAACAGAACACTGTTCTTATTCCAAGTACTTATTCCTAGCAAACAAACAAACAAATTAAAGTAATAGATGGATCTGTGAGTTGGCATGTGTATTACAATGTGGAATGCTGCCAATGCAAGCGAGCAACATGCGGCACAACACAAAAAAAGGGTGAGACCGTGAGTCTGATTCCAGACGTCACACTACAAGGCTGAGCCACACGCTTTCATCTCAGCTTTGCTGTGGAATGCTAACAACTCGGAAAACAACCTTGACCAACAACATATTTCTGTCTCGGTCTTTTATCTGTCTCATAAAGATGATGATAAAAAGAATCCTCGGCTTTCACTGGCCTCATAGTTAAATAGGAGGCAAAAACAGCAGAACCGAGGATTAGCTGTATGAAAGGACAGACAGTCTATCCGAAGTGCCGTTACCTGCTGGGGGCTGCTGGTTTTGGTGCTCCACTGCTATAASACACTTCAGTATCTTAGCAGGAGGCCAAGCACAATATTCCAGCCCAACAAATGTGAGAGTTAATGTCACACTCATCTCAAACACATTTGAAGTCTCAAATGTATTGGGGATATAGTATTTCCCTGATCATTGAGCTTTCTCTTTCTTCTCTAAGACACAGAAGATCAGCATGTGTAAAACACCTGTGAATAACGTATTGGATTCRCTAAACCATGCACAGCTCCATTGAAAAAATCTTCTGCTCTGAAATGATCATGCCTCATAATACTGTGAAAGACAGGAATGAAAGAAACAATCAGGTATATCATGAGGACTTTAGAAGTTTGGATTTTTTATGCAACTTTTGCAATAATTAAAACAGATTTCAGCTCATCAAGCTGCCCTGACTATCTGTACAGCAGAAGGAATTATCTGCCAAGACAGCAAGTAACCTTTCGGGGTGTCTGAGAGCTGCCCTAAGTACTCCACGGTGACTGGTGTGGTTTCCATTTCAAACAACGGAGTCCATCTTTTTGTTGTTGTTGCACTTCTCAACAAAAATCATTGATATGTATTGCTGCCTCTCTTATTTGGAACATCATGAAATTAACTGTAAAAACAAAATACTGTTTGTTTATTAAATGTCAATAGAAACCAAAGTCTATTAGTAAAACAGATGGAGTTCTGGAGCCAAAACTAAATGCTAATTATGCTCRAGGCACAGTTTCCATTGTTTTTTAACGTATCTGCAATTATCAGTAAAAACATGGATGGCAATATTGAAACTTGAAGTAATTATCAGATTTTACAAACTGTATGAAAAGAAGTATCAAAAGAAGCAGCTTCAGGAATTACTGTTTCCATCTGCTCTTGTACTTCGTTTAAATGATAGATGTTCAGAACTGTAATTACTGATAATTTTCTACTCTAAGGCCTATTCAAAATAACAAATTGCTCTGTGGCACTGGAGAAAGGAAAGAAGAAAAAATGCCTATTTCTACCTTTAAGGAAGCTGGTAAAGCAGCAGCCACTCACTGATAATGTGCCAGACCAGCCTGAGCAGGACTAGGACAAGCTCCTGTTCTTTGCCCTGTGGTTCCTTAGCTTGTTTTTTTTTAAAGTGAAATGGGGAAAACRAAGACATTAGTTGAACGGAGGTACTTATTAAGTCCATCGTGTGCTTGAGATATCACAATTGCTTCAGACTTTTCAAAGGTGGGTTTATCCAAATTCRGTATCTGTAGTATACAGTATCCATGGTGTGTTGCCCCACTGCATTGCTCAACAGACGTGCGCTGTCAAAATACGGCACATTAGAAGCCGCTGCAGCATGACCACAGTAAGGAAGATCAACYGCAAGTCCTCTCGCGGGGGATTTGCAGCACACTCCTTTGCCAAACACACACAGGAACTGACTGGCCCGACCTGTCTCTAAGAGAGGTAAAGCGTGCTTGTGTGCCTGTTCCACAAGCGTGCGTCGGCACGGCTCTCGGTCTGCGCAAGCACTGAAAAGGAATATTATGCTGGATAATTCGTACAGTGGGTTCAACATATTTTGAACAGCTGACAATTTATTCGCACAAAGTTAAAAAAAACAAGTGTGATAAAACTACATGGAYCTACATAACAATAGTTCATTAAATCTCTCATAGAAAAGGCAATGTAAACCATGAAAAAACATGAGATTCCTATACAGAATCCTTTTGCAGTAATTCCTCAGTCAAGACTTTTACATACCAGATCATACTATATCTCTGTAATCCTCTTTTAAGGCTATGTACTCAAAATGATTTTTTTCCACCCCGATGTGGAAGCATTACTTATACTTCAAGCTGTAAAGCTGAATATAGTGTCTACTTCCATGTCATCAAAAGAATTTGAAGTAATTATCATAAGTTAAATTAGTATTTGAATGCTTATTTTTGTAAGAAATTTGTTATATCCATCCTGAAGAACCTTTTTTTCTTTTTTTTTAACAGATCAGAAAAGGCTGTYACTGAAAATTACAGGTTAGCAAATATAATCATGAATTTATCATGTCACTATCACAAAACCAATATATTGTTTTTAAATCAAACCATTACATAAAAAAAAAAAAAAAATCTTAACTTCCGTGAAAACCTGGAAAGCTTTAAAAGTGACCGATATCTTGTTTATTTGCTGTAATTACCACCAGTTCTTGAGCACTGCCACGCATTTAGTATTTTTGCTAGGCTTCACAGCATACATATACCAACCAACGACTGCCGTTAGTTTCATTTCTCTGTAGTATTTGCTAGATTTGGCAGTCACGTACCCAAGCTGCAACAAGCCTAAATGGATATGTTAAACTTATCTGGATGGCTTGTGCTTGAAGMTTCAGTCTGAAAAAATGAAATAGGTAAGATACATTAGAAAATATTTATATTCAGAATTTGGCTGCTAGAAAGGTCTGGTCTTTTTGATGAAAATAAACCATCAGGACGCTAAGGTTTGCTGCTTACGGAGAGTAGCTATTATGGAAAGCCTRATGCTTTGACCAAAACTCCTGAAACTGTTCCTTTGCTTCTGACTTGTTTTACTTACCAAGAGGATGAAGACTAATTGTCACAGAACAGATGACAAAAGGCAAAATCTCTCAAATCCATTGCTACAAGTAACAAAACCAGTGTATTCACAGAGGCGGGTTTTTCTTTAGTCCTAAAAACACCGAGTTACTCCAAGCACGTTTCTGCACAGGCAGAGAGCAAACACTGCAAGACCAAGTTCATGCAGTTAATACATGCTTARGTTGTCGCGTGTCCTTGGTGTCTGAAGACTACGAAGAAACGGAAAAGGCAAYGTTGCTACGCTGCCCCCAAGGGATATATATCTGCATATATCCCTGCACAGCCTCAGAGGGTCACGAGGCGGCCGAGGAGCACMTGCTCCCTTCCCAGGTCCTGAAGCCGCACGTGGTGCGGGGAGCAGAAACTCAAGCTCATGCAGCTCTCTTGCATCAGGCGGTCTACTCAATACCTTACTTTCCTTCTCTTTGCAGCACGTCTTGGGACTGACTTCAGCAAAATAAAACTTCTGCGTTTCTACGAGCTGCCCTGTTCTAGCTCTGAAAACTCTGGTTCTAGCTCCCTTCAGTTAATGCAAAAATTTAAGAGGCTTTTAATTACTTCAAAATAGGTAATAATGTCGCTGCCCTGTCTTTGGAAAGGGGGACAAGGTCATGTGCTTCTGGCCTATGTCCCTTACACAGAGGATTTTTGATATTTCAGAGAAATATTTGCATGTAATATGAGCTTTTTTCTGAAAAGCCAGTATCTATGCTGAACATCAGAAATACATTAGCTCTCTAAGAAAACTGTCTGCAATTTTATTAACTACATAGCTACATAAAGACTTAACAAATGTTTAATAAGGTACAAAACTAAGTTAGTTACTTTAAAGGCTGCAGGCAATAGCTTTTTCTGTTTCTCATTATTCAATATATTACAGTATCTCATCTCCAGATCTTCAGTTTCATTTTGCAGTGAACTGTTTTTAATYCTTTAACACTACCACCACCTATAGTAAAAGTGCTAAAATGTAACAAAGAGCTTCACCCAAAAAGTGACAAATAATTTGTGCAGGAACACTCTGAAAGTCAAATAATATGAAATCCTCACAGCTTAATAATTTTAGAGGGCTGAACTCTCTTTCCTTTGGCAGACAGACACTGTCCTCCATGGCCACRGACTCATCAGCCTCCAAGCTAAGCAGCTCAGCCCCGAGGCGCAGAGCGTGCATTTACCCTGACTTTATTCCTCTTTCCTGCTCTTGGTACGCCACAGGCAATGACCGCCACCGCTGGCATTGCTACAGTGCCTGTTACCATGATTTCCTGCTTTAAACTGATATACAACTGAACACGCTGCTGCTCTGTATCAGTTCCGGAAACAGAAAACTGCTTAGAGCCAACTCAGGCCCTGGTTCTTGCACCGTCTTTCCCACCYGGTAACCATGGCTTGCATTCACGGTGCCGCATCCACGGTAAGAGCTTGTTCCTGACCAGCAGTAGCTTGTTCCTGGAATTCTAGCCCACAAGATAACAATTTTTCATAACATAATTAGGATAAATGGAGGAAGAAGGGAGACAGCCCTGAGGAACGCTTTGCGAGCTTGCACGYACACACGAAGCTGCAGAACCGCCTCCCGGCGCACGGCGGAAGCACGGCACACGCCATACGGCTGCGTGCCTGGGCTCTGCTGTGGACGAGCTCATCAGGATAATTCTAAGAGATAAGGAACAGCCCAAACTCGTCAGGCTCAGCACGCTTCAGASGAAGAGCCCTCTGAAGGGAAAGAAGGGTGAACCACACCAGCACGAGCAGCCTAGCGTACGGCATCCTTCAGCAACAAAGGAGCAGCTCTGCCACGTCTATAGTCTCAGAAACCAGCACACATTAAAAAAACCCTACAAAATGGATTTAAAGCTACTTACCCTCTATCAGTATGTAGCCTCTGGAACTACATATTAACATTTGTTTGTGATGAAAAAATATATTGAACTTTAGTTTTATTGCCTTTTATTTTTGCTATCCTACTTCATAACTGAGAAAAACCAAGCTATGTAGATTTATGTTAATAAATACAAAACTRATCTCAAGTATTTTTGTTACCGGAAGCATTACTTTCGCTTAACTAAAGTACTCCTATGGGGGCGGCAGGTAGTATTTCCGTCAGAGCAGCCTGAATAATGCACAGATGATTCCTTTAACAGGATCAGAGACTGTACATCGCAGACGTCACACACTCGCCTGCCCTTGCACGTACACAGTAAGTCGTTACCGGATTACACCTAACACTAGAAGATGAYCCACCTCCAAAGTACTCGCCCCAGAGCCCTGTTTTCTTTATTCCAAGCAGCCCACTATCCTCACTAAGCCCCCCATCGAAAGCGTTTCCTGTGAGAACCAACATGCCTAAGGATAGCTAGATCACGGCACGYGCGTGCAAAGCAACGTGTGCACGATTTGTTGAGCCCCTTCCTCTGTCGCTATGGTAAATACTCCCCAGCTGCTCCTCCTCCTTTCAGCCCCCGAGAACATCAAATAGCAGCACAATAACGGAACSATCTCCTTCCTGCCTCCGTGGTTAACAGGGCACAGTTTCTTGTGTCTCTTCTCCTTGGGTGCTGAACACCTTATTACACGTTTTTGCTATTAACGTCTCCTCTGCATCATGAGTACCAGCTGCCTTTTCACTCAGACTGACAGATGTCTAAATAAACTCACAGTAGTTGTTTGGGTTCAGATTTTGTTTTCAAATTTGCTGCATTTACTTCAGATACGGAAAAGGACTTATGCATGCAAAAACTTGCCTACTTTTCCTATCACGCTGGGAAATGATGATAAAGTTATGTAAAAAATTTCATCAGCATTTACAAGCCTGGTCATTAATGCTATATATAAAATTTTTCATTATTAACAAGAACCTGCCATGGACTTAGAACATCCTTTTTGAATATGGTACCATTTATGGATCGGTACCTTGATTCAAACAGGCAATGAATTCCAACCTCTGTTTCCCTTCAAAAACTATTATTCGATAAAGGTGTAATTTTCGTGCTTGGGTTGGTATTTAAAAGGGCAGGTTTCCCTGAGAGATTGTCTTTCTGCTTTTCAGCGTTAGAGTCAATAATGCCAATCTGTATTACTTTCCACAGATGAAGAACACAGCAGTTTATCAACTAAGTCCACTCCAGGATCAAATGATTGCTTTGAAGCCTTTGAATAGCTCAGTAATGCTGAGTATCACCCGATGACCGTATTAAATCGGAACCCACAATTTTCCTGTATTAAAGAACAAATATCACATACAACGATGTTCCTCAGACGCTAAGGCTTTAAAAAGGTAAAACAGAATTATTTATTAGAAAGCAGTCTTTAAGAAACCAAATGATCCTTCTTTTTTTTTTTAAGCTGATGCAGCTTAAAGTAATAATAAAATATGCTACTTCAAACAAACTTTATTTCTATACCCTCTATTCCTCCTGTATTTATAGCTCTTATGAGAAAGACTGCAAACAGATAGCTTCTCTTTTAATAAGCATGTTATTCCAGAACCACCTTCTAGAGGCACCACCTCACTTAAATTTCTCTTCAAGGGAATGCAAATAATAACCAAACAAAAATTGTAAAATCCTAGCAATKCTAAAATCATTCATGTCAGTGGACCAGCAGTTCATTGTCCAGAAAAAGCTACAAAGCTAAAAACTCAAACATTCTTATTGGGAAAATTGTAATTTATAGTACTATTATCTTAAATTTACAAGTAAATTTACAATACTCACTACAAAATTAAATCTCTGTGGCTGACCGATAAAAAGAAAAATAAAGAGAATTTAAGTGAAGTCTGAAAAATGCTGTTAATGCACGCCTGAGGCGCAAAGACACATTTAATACTTGCGATGTCAGAACCTCAAGGTGAAACGAGCAAGCAAAATTTCAGATGTGAATCATCCTGCAGCGTTTGCAGAATGTGTTGGATATAGTATTGCAACAAATCTTATTTTATAGATTTCCATTCTTACCACTGATTTCAGCTGGGAACACAGAACCACATGATACAGTTCATGCTTTCCCTCAAACGTTTAATTGTATGCTATTCTGTTTGCTTATCAGGACTTGCACTGCTTTAGGCTATAGCTGATGCTCGAGGAGAAAAAAGTCTGTGATAAAGTGAATTAATCCAGTATCCGCCCAAGCTTGAGGAGGTTCCCTTTTCAAAGTTGTCCCCGAAATATCTCAAGTGGAGGACAGTACTATAAAATTACTGATGTGTTTTCCTGATACGATGATCCTGTCTCTGTGCTTGCAAGATTTCCATCTCCATGTGCATCTTCCAGATTGATTGCACAAGCTTTAGATAAACCTGTTAAGGTACTTTGTCTGAACTCGTATTTACATAGCTCTTGATAAAGGTAGCGAGGCAGTTAGCTGACCGAAGCATTATGCTAAACAAGGAAACATTTCCTGAGGAAAACTATCAGATGCCATCCCTTCTTTAAAATTTCATCAGCTACTTCCACATGGCAGAGGAACTGACCTGCCAAGAAAATACAGTTGTGGAGCCAAAAGCACATCCGGGCACATCTGCACTAAAGGGAATGAAAAGTGGCATTTCACCTCTCATCCTTCCTTTCATCCCAGCTAAAAGAGCATAGCTTAAACTATGTCCAGTGCATCTAACATTCCCTTATAGTTCATCTCGATCTAATAAAAAGGGCCTAGATTTGTTATTTTACCCAGAGGGCTGTAAGAAGAAAAACTGTGGCACCACAGTTTCACCTCTGATTTCCATCTTTGAACTATGAAGTGTTAATCCTAGGCCCGTTTCTAATAAAGAATAAGCTGGACAAGAAATACTGTCTTGGTTTCAGCAACAAGTGACGCAGCATTGGCACTGACAGCTCTATTCTGATACATCTGACGTTTCTGAAAGCATTACCACTGAAGCCCTCTAAGTACAMTGACAAAGAGTAAACTGATACCAACCTCCCTTGTGACTTTATTCATTGTTTTAATCAATCTCATTTCTTCTTCCCAAAGCTCACTAAAATTACTAGGCCCACAAAAAAAA